>NC_041397.2:141424783-141704783 GCF_900747795.2 Erpetoichthys calabaricus | reverse complement strand
TTGGATAATGGATTGATGGACATTTGTATGCATAGCCCTATTTGCCCATTTTCGTTTTTTTTCTTTCTTCAGTAATATTTCAGTAAACCCGGAGCTTGTCAGTTCAAATCCTGGTACTGACACCACTGTGTGACCCTGAGGAAGTCACTTCAGGTGCCTGTGCTGCAAAAAACAAAAGTAATGTAAGAAACTGTACCTCAGATGTTGCAGGTTGCTGGAATAAAGGCATAAGTAAAATAGATAAATATGTATTATACACATAGGAACTATTCATTTATTTTCAGTTAAGTCATCTGCAGCAAACTTTTATAAATGAGGGTTTCTCATTTTTAGATAGTGCAAACTGTTTCTTCTTCATTGACGTTTTGTCTTGGAGAGGTTTTTTCATTTCATTTAAAATTAAAGCAGCAGCTGCCAAAATATGTAGCTTTCTTAATTTTTCAACATTGTGTAAAATAAATGTATAAAGTAACATAAAAGGTTTAAATACTGGTTATCCTTTTACACTAAAATATTACTAAAGAGATACAAAAAAAGTAAAATGGATATGTTCTTTTTGTTTAAGGAGATTAAATATTACTGAAGAAAGAAAAAAAAAAAATAAAACAGCCAAATGGGGTTATGCATACGAACTTAAAAGGTTTAAATAAAACAGAAATATATATTTTATTTTTACTTGCTTAACTTGTGGAGGGTGTATCCTGTAGCAAAGCCCTAACTTTTTTCGTGAAAGCCCGTTTCAGTCAATAAGTCTTAAAAAAAGGTGTAAAGATATTGACAATAAGCTAAGCAAACCCAGGAAGACATGGAATCGTTTAAATCAAGTATCATTACATCTTCCTTTCTTAAAGAGAAGTAAGGCAGTACTTACAAGCTTACATATTTATATATAGACATACATACATATATATATACATATATATATATATATATATATATATCTATATCCGAAGCCATGCAAGCACACTCTTGAGAATGCAACGTATAGTTGTACAGAAGAAAAGCAATCTTGCCTCAAATGAATGGCAATGTTTTGTAGGTCTATGAAGTTAATTTAACCTTTAGGTTTACACAGTGGTTTCTTTCCGAAGTACCTGCACTCATGCATATGTCTGTATGTGTCAGTCGGTCAAATCCACGCGTTCGCACCGGCGAAGTACCGCATTTAAATTTTTATTAAGAAGAAAATAAAACCTTTTTAAATTGAGGGAAAATATACTAATAACAGTTTGTTAAAGGATCTGTGTTTTTGTGAAGCTGCCTTCACTCGAGTGATCACTTCCAGCTGACTTGCTGGCCAACTATAAGCGTTACCTGGTAGGTAACCACCCATACAATCAGATTGTGAATCAGACTACGAATGCCGTGAATGTAATTACCCCGATCTACATGTTGTCAAATAAACGAACTACACGCCGCGGCGCAATTTTAGGGGCTTCGCCTGTAGCGCTGACGTCCGAGGTTCGATTCCCGTATGGGAGTGAAGTGAGTGGCTGGTTACCTACCAGGTAACGCTTATGGTTGGCCAGCAAGTGAGGTAACGTCAGCCACGGTGCCTTCAGTTGTGAGAAGCAGATCATAGAATGGTTGAAAATAGTTTACTGTCAAATAATGCAAAGAGTACGCGACACGTCTTTCCCCCTTATTCTTGGCTCATCAGGCGTACACACTCACTGCACTCGCTTACGGTAATCGAACCTCGGACGTCAGCGCTAGAGGGGCTTCGCAGCGGTGAAGTATTGCTTTTAAATTTTAATTAAGAACAAAAGAAAACCTTTTTAAATTAAGTCTTAAAAAGAGGTGTAAAGATATTGACAATAAGCTACGCAAACCCACCAAGAAATGCAATCGTTTAAATCAAGGTGCGAGTCGAAAAACACCATCCCATAATATTAGTTAACGATTAACACATTTCTATATGTATTGTAAGCATACAATACAACTGATAATATGTTGCGCTTATTTATCTGGTGTACCGACATTTTTGCGCGTTTAACGTCTGAAATCTAACGTGGTTTGTGCCCTTCAGAATGAAAACAGTTTGCATTTAGCATTTTAATAAAAGGCGAGCTTTTAAGCCTGAGAAATCACCCCATAAATGCACATGTTTAATTGCACATGTGTTAATATGTATCCTTACACAGTATTAAAAGACACTCAAAAATTAACGTCATTTACCTTCGTTCCCGCGTTTGACTCGTGCTGTAAATCTCTTCCTTGTTTTTAGTTCACGTGATTACGTAGGAGACGTGATGACGCGATACGTGACTCCGCCTCCTCCATTAGAGTATATGGCCAAAAAACAGGTTCCAGTTATGACCATTACGCGTAGAATTTCAAAATGAAACCTGCCTAACTTTTGTAAGTAAGCTGTAAAGAATGAGCCTGCCAAATTTCAGCCTTCCACCTACACGGGAAGTTCGAGAATTAGTGATGAGTCAGTCAGTCAGTCAGTCAGTCAGTGAGTCAGTGAGGGCTTTGCCTTTTATTAATATGTATAGATTATAGTATATAACTTCTCCCCACCTTCCCTTCTACATCTATAACCTCAGGCAATTAGGTGCAGTAAAAGACAAGCAGGAGTTAAGTTACACTTTAAATAATGTATTATTGATAATATTCATAAATAAAAACAATATGCAAAGTACATTTGAATATTGGCAACCATACAACCTGATAAATGGTGATGTGTAGTTTCAGGCGGCACATAGACTTGTTAGTTACTTAAAATATCTCTAGTTAAGGCATCATTTTGTGGTCAGCTTTCTTCAGAACAGGCCGCATGCCTGTCTCAATATGGCTGCCAAGCTGTGCTCTTCAATGTGTTGTCCTTGTCAGTTCATGGTGTGAGATGCTCCTTCATCAGATGTTAGTAAGAGACAGAGAGGGGGTGAGGTAAAGTAAACAAATTTATAGGTTTTCTGTCCAACCCCTACAGCCAATAGGGCGTCATGGTACTTAAAGGCTTTTGATACAAGCCAATTCCAAACAGCCATACTTCAGACTAATGGAACACCCTCACACCTGCCCCCAAAACCATATGTTAAGGTAAAGCTTGGCAGTTAGGCAGTCTGGTTTTCCTATGGGGGTTGGCTGAGAAACAGCAGAGAAACATTAGCCAAACTTGTTTGATGCACTTCCCCCCAGCCATGTCATAAAATTCAAATACACTCATTCCTAAAAGGGGGGGGGGGGGGGGGGGGGGGGGGGGGGGTGCATGAATGTTTCTCACTAATGTAACACTAATATTACATTGCTTTGCCTAAGTTACAAATAAAGACATACAAAATATTTATCAACTTATATGCAAAATCTCACATCACAGCACCCCACACATCTAGAATAATATTCCATAACAACTAAATAGTTTTGATTGTATAGTGTGAACAAGTGTGCTACCAGTTTATGTCATGGACTGTCTGGAAACTCTGCTTGGCATTAATGGCTCCTTGCAGTTTATTCTCTCTTGGGCACATAATCTGCATTTCAGGACTATTTCACTTAGCTGGCCACTGAGGCCAGGCCACCACACTGCTTGTAGAGCGTGCTCTCTTCACTTGACTACACATTGGTGCTCCTCATGCAATTTTTCAAGTATCACGTTTCTCATAACTGAAGGGATCACCAGCCTAGTTCCTCTCAGGAGTAGTTCATTTTCAACAGTCAGAATTGCCCTTTCTGTCCAATAATTTTTTAAGACCCTGTGCAGTTCTGATTAACATTATTTGAATTGAATTAAGAAAAGATTAAGGTTAGCACCATCTAGTGGTGATGTTCAGCATTTTTTTGATTTATGAAATGGTCTGTGTTTGGTTAATGTCATCAAGCTGCGTTTCAGAGATAGAATCCAAACAAACGGAGAGCACATTTTTGTTTCGCTCCTTTTGCTTTAAATTTTCAGCTCAGTTGGTTGTTTTGAAGAAAATGTTGGTAGGTAGAAGTGCTTTATGGATGGTTATTTCTTTATATTGATTCATATTTGAGAGACTGTCAAAGTATTTAGAGTTATTTAGTGGAGTATTTTAAGGTAAAATGTTTCTATACTCACATTTGTTATGGGAGCTTTCACTGTATTGAAAGGAGTACTTGCAAGCATACCTTTTCAGACATTCTTGTTAGCTTTGCCAGAATATGTACAGAGAATGTTTGCCATTTGTTTGAATGTTATTTATTTTGTATATATAAATTTGTAAAGAATAAGTAATTATGTCATTAGTTTATCCTGTGAGTTTGTATATAAGGATTTCTCACATCATTCTGTGTTTATGATCTGACTGTAGTTTTACTCTATTCCAACTGGCTTCAGTAAACAAAGCAAACTGGAAACTCTTGTCTGCATGGTCATTGGAAAGGTGTTTATCTGACTGTCGACTCGAGCAGGGCGATTGAGGCAGAGGACACGACAGGCCCCTTATAATTTATCTCGGTCTGACCAGCCTTGAATGCAGAATCACATTACTTCAGAGCATACACTATCTACTTTTAACTGATCTCTAAGACTATTCAGGAAATCTGTGCTTGCCGGAACATTCTCTAAAACTGAGTCAATATAAATATTGGTGTCTTCCACCAAATCTCTATCAGCTTTATTTTAGCCTTATTCTAAGAGAGCATGAGAGAGTGTATTAGCTGTATTTAGGTTCTTACCACAACATAGGTGATGCTGTACAAATACCACATCAGGCGCATTCTGAATCCTTGTATCCTAGGTGGCAATCATCTAGAGCTTGACTACTCAGGAGACTCACTAATGGCTTGTGATAATTTCAAGTTGAATACTGCATCCAAGAATTAAATCACTGAACCTTTCACATGACCAGGCAAAGCCTAATGTCTCATTCTCCACTTGAACATAGCGCTGCTCTGTCTGCATCTGCCATTCTTCTGAGATCTTTGTTTGGGTCATACATGGTTAGTACAGGTGTGGATGAGAGCAGTTTCTTTAAATCATCAAATGCTTTCTGTTGCTCACATCCCCATTACCACTGTTTTTTTTTTTTTGACAGCAAGTCTCTTAAGGCTTTATCTCTCTCTGCCAGGTTTGGTATGAACTTCCCCAGCTGGTTGACTATCCCTAAGAAGCTTCTTAACTCACTGATATTATCAGGCCTACTCATCTCTTGCACCAATTTTGTCTTTTCTGGGTCAGGCCTCACACCATCTACTGATGTTATAAGATCCTGAAATCTCACTGTGTACTTCCCAAACTCATATATATTTCGATTGAGAATAAAACAAGCTTTTTGGACTCTCTGTAGTAGTGTGTAGCCTTGCTTCATTTTCTTCCTGTGTCAGCCCCCATACAAGGATATCATCCATGTGGCTCACCACACCATCCAGACCACCTGTCACTTCTGTTACCATCCTGTCTTGGAAATGCTCTATCGCTGAAGCTGTACCCAAGGGTAGGCAATTAAAATAATATTTCTCAAAAGGAGTGATAAAGGCGGTGTACTTGGCACACTCTTTTGTGAGTGGTATTTACAAAAACTCCATGTTTGCATCTTGTTTAGTGAAAACCTTTGCATATGCAAAGTTTGCTGCACTGATAGCAATGTACTGTATACAATAAACAACTGTATTCACCTGATTTTCAAGGGTAGAGGAGTTTAGGTTTCTGGTGAGACAAAATCATTCACACCTTTGAATCCACCACTCCCAATCATATGGCTTTACAAAGTCAAACGGTTTGCACCCCCAGGTGTGTCATGTTGGGCAAACCTTTTATGACTTATGTTCGTTTTTGTCTTCCACTTTATGTCCAATAACTATGTCGTTTAGTCCCACACTGACACCAAGTCATGTTAAGAAAGGAACAGGTTTGAAGCACATCCAAAAAACGTTTTTTTTCCTTGTTTTAACAGTCAGAACTGAACAGCACATAAAATACTTCTCCTCTTTACTTTACACCGTCTCCTTTTTCTATCGACCCCACCAATCAAAACCCAGTCTGAATCAATCATTAACACACCATCACCACAATATTGACCACGTATATTTTTCTCTTTTAGGGATAAGGACAAACAGATTCAGAAAGGATGCTGTGGGCAATGCAGACATGAGAAGAATAACAGAAATCTACATATAAATAATATAAAATAAAAATCTACAAAAAAAGGATCCTTTTAGTGTTACAGGCAGTATTTTGATACATGACCAGAGTAAATTTTTTGCTTGGTCTCTGTGTTTGCATGTGTTAATTTCTTTGAGTCACTGGGTATGGCTATATCTGGTGATATACTGATGCACCATTACAGATGTATTTTCCAGTGACATTACATGCACATTTACTTCTGCTCCATGGGAATACATGGAGATGAGGTTTCAACATATGTCTAGTATTGAGACTCTCATAATCCAGAGTCAGCACATTAATAAAATCTAAATTGTATCATAATGTAATTACATGTTTCAATAAATTCTTGACAGGTTTAGCAGAAATATACTTTGTCATTGTAGGCATTGATTATGAACAAAACCATGCACATACTGTAAGCATATTTTGAATGTACAGTATAATGGAACCCAACAAGATATCTGCTTTGTAAGTAACAAGAGTCTATACAGATGTAATGTAAAAATTAGGACTCCATAAGGTGTAAAAAAAGTAAAAAAAAAGGACTTGGAGTTCTTAACTGACAGCACAGGGGGCAAAGCAGGAAACCACACTGAAAAGGTAGCAAACATATTGCAGAATACATGGACACGCACTTCTGCATACAGTACAGAGCCAATTTAGAGCCACTAGTCAAAAGCAATCTATTGATTTATGATCTTACTAGTCCACAAAAACAACATTTATTTCTACAGCATGTTTCCATGCAGCTCCAAGTGAATTACAAGATTTCAAAGAAAAAGTTACAAGAACAGAAAAACAAATTAGAAATAAGTAAAAAATAATGCATAAAATAAAGAATAAAAAATAATAGGTAAGAATAAATCAATGCACTTACATAACGTTGATATACAAGTAATAGAAAAGTGGAGTCATTATATATAGATTCATTTTTACGTGTCTAAAGATAAGTTATATGGTATGGCCAGATGGCTGCCAAGCCCTTATAATGCATAATGCCTGCTGATTCTTGAGGTAGAGGAGTCAGCTAATGTCCAAAAATTACCCAAAACAGACCCAAAGTAGTGGAGGTGTTATTTTGGAAAGGCTGTTCCTTCTTCCAGGATTTATTGTTGTGGTGTGATTACTTCTCACTACTGACTGACTTTTGTGAGCTGTGCTTATTGCCGGCAGCAGCAAGGCTGATGTAATGCAAATGAATTTTTCTGTGCAGACATTCATTCCAATGCTAGCACATGCATAATGCATTTGCTTGAACAGAGTTCACTCTACATGAATACGTACATTGAGGAATGATGCAAGATGCAGCGTGAATAATGCAAACCAAGCAATTGCAAGCTAGCATGTAGAACATACGTCGTATCTGATTCATACAGAGGTACTGACGCAGTAAAATTCTCACATAAGGAAATTAATTTTTCTTTTAACTTAGTTATGCTTCACTGGTAACATTTGAGTTTAACTCAGTAGCACTCTCCAGATACCACAAATTACATACGTAATATTTGATATTTGAGATGCATGACATGCTTGCTTACTTTTCCAGTAAAACTGTTGCATAAAGGATTTTGCCCAATCTAGTCAGAGAGACAGAATTCAGCAAGAGATATCAAATCCACTAAAGGATTATCCATGCACCCATGTTGTACCTCACAGGGAAATACCCAAATAAATAAAATTAGCCTGGAAAAATGATTAAGTTTGCCTCAGGACTCAGGTTTCCTCCCCAGTACCAGCCTACCCATATTTAATAAGTATGTGTATACCTCCACAAGTACCGGGAAAGGTGTCTGATGTGCATTAATGAGGTCCAACTCAGACACAGATATTGAAATTGGTTGATTTGTTTATGAACGGCAGAACAGAATCTCATTGGGTAAGCAGTCAGTCGGTTGGGTCTGCCTATACTTTAACAAAATGTGTTGTAATGATATCACTGAAAGAGAGTGCATATTGAACGTAATCATATATTTGTGACAGTAGTCTATGCACAACCTCATTCTGATGTAGCATTTTTGAAACTGTTCAGAAAATGGAAATCATATCACCTGGGTCATTCAAGCTTGAGATGGGCGATTTATGTAAAGTGAAATCTGTATTGCCACACTATCAGTAGTGAATATTAACATTAGATGGGGCCATTAGATGTAGGCGCCATAGTGTTATGGAAAAATCTATGGCGCCTACATATCCCATCACAGAGGTGCCCTGGGTATGTCTGACAACGTTGTTATTCACTTACTACAAAGAGAAAGGCAGTGAATATATGAAATTCTTTCTGTCCTAGATAATAACTTTAATTGGAATACAAATACAAAAAACATATAATCTAAATGTAATTGGCGGTAATTCCTCCTCCATAAACTTAGACTTTTCAAAGTGGACAAGGGTCTCGTGTGATTCAGTCACCACTTTTAGCTTCAATGTCATGTTTAATGGTCTGACAAACTAAAACTTTAAAAAGCTACAGCAGATTACCAAACATCCAGATAAAGTTATTGGGGTTTGCGTAGATGATGTGGCAAGTGTGTGTCACATCTCAATTGATGACAGACATCCATTACACACAGAATTTGACTTCAGTAAATCAGGGATATTACTTGCTCTGAAAACTCACACAAATCACTCCAGAAAGTCCTTTTTTCCCAGTACCATATTTAATTTTAATGAGGAATGCCAAAGATAAAAAGAAATTCTTTTCATGCAGCCATTTTAGTTTAAATATACTATCCAAATTGTAAAAGTAGTTTTTTTTTAAATCTGTTTATCAAATGATGTAAACATTTTAGAATTTCTTGTACAAGTTTTAACTTGTCTTGTCTGTTTTTTTTATTTCATTTCTGTCTGTTATTGGAAGAAACTGAGAAAGCAAATTTGTGTTTATCCTCTGTAAATAGGGCTAAATAAAAACCTTGAACCTTGAACCCAAACAAACAAAACAATGTAGAAATATTTTGAACTTTACTGTATCAGTAATGAACAGAGGGACAATGATCTCTTCACATGCCTTTGAATCACCTATCATTTACTAATTGAATGTCAGAATATGCTAGATAAAGCAAAATATTTGTGTACAAATATACAACTTATATAGGGAAACAATTTTTGTCTATTTTATTAACATAAAGTAGGACATGTTTTCACTTTAACAATTTTTAAAGGAAATAGTAACAATTCCACGCACAAATGCAATTTTGAGGTTGGAAAAAATGGATGGGTGGATTGACAGATGGATTAAAGATTCACTGTTGTGATGTTGTCAGCATCAGTAAATTACGAAAAGTATAACAGCAATTAACAATGCCTGCTTCAAAAGAAAAATACATACAGTATGTAATATGTTAGTTTGTAAATATACTGTAGCTACAAGAAGAAAGGTCAGAGCAGGCTTCTTTTTTCTTAAAAGACTATGTCCCTGTAAAGTGAGTAATGACATCTTCTATAATTCTGTGATAGCCAGTCTGATTTTCTACGCTGTGATGTGTTGGGATGGTAACATCACGTCAAGAGAGGCCAACTGAATTAAAAAGCTAATTAAAAGGGCAGGTTCAGTTATGGGACACCATCTGGACCCCCTGGAGGTAGTAGCGGAAGAAAGAATTAAAACAAAATTGAGTGAAATTACGAACAATGCTGCACATTCTGTATCTGACACACTAACACTGAGGACTTTCAGCCAACAAATTATTCAGCAGTAGTGTGTCAAGAAGCACTACTGGGGCTCCTTTATATCACAGCAAAACACCTGCATAATGCCTCGCTGTGACTATGACTGCCAGTTCAGAATTTTGCTTTCTTTTTAAATTTTCTTCCTTTCCTATTTTGGTGTATGTTCAGACCATAGTGTGTTTGTATATATATTTATTTGTCTGTTTATGAATTATTTATTTAAAGAGTGTCTGTCTGTGTCATTTTAGAGGGATCTTTACATTGTAAAAGCTCAATAAATGCAACATACACTTAAGGCTGAACAATTTTGATTAGCATCTATAGAACAAGTTAATTCTAATTTCTATCACACATCAAACGAAGACTTATACAGAAGCAGTTTACATATCCTCATGAATCTATTCAGTATTTAAATCAAACTATTCTGAAGGCATTTGGTACAATTGTCCACGGGTCACTCTCACTGGGTAATTTGCTTCTTTAGGAGAAGTTCCTCGCTACTCTTGTCTCATTCTCTTGCCCTATGATCCTCTGAAGCAAGCATACATTTTTGACACTACCTTTTTAAGTGTGTTTTCACTGTATTAAGAGTACAAGGAATCAGATTTCTGGTGAGTATAGGGAGCAAAAACCGATGATAGACTGTGCACCTATTCAGAGTTGTTTCCCAGTTTGTACCCAGTGCTACTGAAATTGTGGTGTCTGATTGCATGGTCTCCCTGTGTCCACTCTGTGTTATTCTAGAGAAATCATATTTTCATCCATATTTCTAATATGTTTAGGGCAGCCTAGTATAAGTAAGTATGGTTATATAAATGAGTGTATCCTATGATGGACTGGTAATTCTACCATGGTTAGCTCCCTAAACTGAGATGAGCAGCTTCAAATAAAGAAAGAATGTATTCATAGCACTTCCTTTAAGGTGGCACAAAGGCAGTGTCTTTGCTCCATGGATCTGGCTCAATTGCTGATTTGCATGGACTTCATACTTTCTCTCGTGTCTTCATGGTTTTTGCTCACATCCCAAGTATGTGTTTGTTAGATTAATTGGCAACTCTCAATGGGCCCAGAAGCAGACTTTGCCTCAGTAACTTGAAGGTTTAAAGAGAACAGCACAATGGCATAATGGCTACTACTACTCATGAATTTAAAGTTTGGTTTGATAACGATTTGTATTGGCTTTTTGGATTCTCCCAATGTTCTTTTTTTTTTTTTTTGAAGTCCTCTGTTTTTTTTCCCCCACACCGCTAAAGAAATGCAAGTTACAACAACTAGTAATTCAAATGTGGACTGGAATTCAACAGTCTGTGCATATGAAAGAAACAGAATTAAAATAGTTAATAATGAAAAGCTGAGTAAACATATATTAATTTGTCACAGTCCAAATGAAAATTTGAGGTCCTGTAATGTAATACATTCCTGTTTATCATGGTACTAGAGAGTGTCACTTTTTACATGACAGTCAGACATTCAAGTAAGAGATTCAATATCCTCTGTACACATGACAATATTAGCATCAGTAGTGGTAGCATTATTACTACTACTTTTCTTTTTGCTTACTTAATTGATGCTTTTGTAACAGTTACAAATGATTTCAACCTTATAATAAAAGGAGGATTTTTTCTCTTCATCCACTTAACCTAGTTGAGTAAAAGGTACTCCACCACTCCAGTTTTTCTGCACCTTGTGCTCTTCTATACTAATACTTAGTTGAAATGACTGTGAATTTCCAACAACTCTCTACTAAGTAGCTTCAGTAAATCAGTATTTTGAAAACTGAGAGAAGGCATGTATATATATGTATATATATATATATATATATATATATATATATATATATATATATATATATATATAGCCTATGTTTATACTGTATATATTGTATATATCTTGACAACAATACTAGGACTATTTGGTGAATTACTTCAATTAAATTTTAAATACAAATTATATTTTATATTTTAAATACAAATTATATTTTATCACTTCATGTCTGGGATAAGTAAAAAAAAATATTAACCCCTTTCTTTGAATGAAATGAGCATCCTGTGGCACATCATTTTATTATAGTGTAATGCAGATAGCGTGCAAAGACTTACAAGGAATTATTAATCCAAGAGAAGGAGACTGAAATATTTTAATTTTTGTTTTTTTCCAATTAGACTATTTGAAATCACCTGGCACAAACTTGGTCATTTAACTTTAATCTATTGAAGGTTGACTTTCCAATACACTTGTTGCTCTAGCATCGTTTCAGTTAAGGTGTTTGCACTTGATCTTTAACCTAGATTAGAGTTTATAATGTCAGCAGCTACTTTGGAGGCAGTTGTCTGCTCAGTGTGAGTATGCAGAGCAAGATGGTGTCCTGTTAAGTCAACTGCATGTACCTTTAAGGAAATTTAGATAAGGATTAGTCCAGTTTTTCAGAGCTGAAAGGGAAGAAAATAGTTAATTATTTAAAGTTGCTCATCTTAAATAAAAGTGAAAAAACAAGCTGATGTCAAGGCATGTACAAATGTCAAAACAGAGTGTTAGCATTTTTTAAAAATAAAGTGTAAATGAAAAAGAAAAATTAGAATAAATAATATCATGGAGTAATGAAATTACAATACTGAACACAAATACATTATGGTCATAATGTGAAGGAACCCCTCAGTATGCTATCCTATCTATCTATTATAAAAAGAAATCATGTCCCCTGTCCTGATAGTCTACGATACGTGATCTTCTTGGAAGATAATTTAAAGACCCGCGAGAAGAAAGAGACCTGCCACGGTGCATCTCACGTGAACATAGAACAAGAGTCTTGCAAGACACACCCTACTTACAAGCAATATCAAAAAAAACAAATCAGTAGTGTAAAGGCAGTCATGCAGCACACACAGCTCCAGGGCTCTCACTACATATAAAGTGTATAAGGTCAATAAGGTAGAAATAAATAGGGTAGAAATGTAATGAATAGGGTAGAAATGAAACGTCAATGATTAAACGAAGAAGAAAGAAAAGCGCGGAGAAAAGAGACTCAAATGCGTTGGACAGAAAAAGAGCAAAAAAGAATAATCGAGGTGCAAATTCAGAAAATAAGGAAAGTAATTATCAGCCCGGAACAAGTGGAATTGAAAAAAAGCACGTCCAATCCGGCTCAGAATTAAATGACAGTGAGTAAAAGACAAAGTAGAACTTCATAGAGATGTTTACAAACGTTGGCGCTAAACACATGCAGAGCAGGTTAGAGACTATAAAACCAGGGAAATTAGACAGGCTCAAAAAAAACCCCAAAAAAACGGCGCTATATATATGTGGAGAAAGTTAAAGGATGTGAAAGTAGGAAAATTAGAAAATATAAAAAAGTAAAGATCGCAGTAGCGCAAACAAACAAATTGCTTCATTTAACTATGCACCAGACTAACTTTGGTTTTGCACAATAATTACTACACTATTGCACCTTAACACTTAATTCTACTTTATTCACATAATTTTACTTATTTATTATGTTCTACTATACTGTTATCTTTCAATCTATAACTTTTTGTTAATCTAACTGATATTCTTCTAACTTTGCACAGTTTTTGATAAGCGGATCAGGATGCATTTCACTGTGTGTTGTCCTGTATAACTATGCATGTGACAAATAAAGAATCTTGAGAATTTCAAAAACGGAGTTTACCGCACATGCATTTATTGGTTACTTTGTTAATGTATATATATTTATCTGTCTACTTATTTAAAAACCTAAATTTACCCCAGGAGTCAAAAACGTTCTGTCTAGCCTTTGTACAAAAACCTAGACAAAAGCTGGGGTATCACCTTGGTAACACTATGTACTTTTGGAACTGTGATGTAATTCAACTTTATGTTGAATTAAAAGTGACAAAACTGAAAACTTTGTCAAAAATAGTAATTCACTAATAAAAACATACAAGAGAGGGATGGCAAAGCAGAGAATGCAAAGGCGTCAATTGAATACACAGAAAACAAATCCTGTTTGATTTCTGGGGCTAACCAAACACGTTTGAGATCCCTTACATTAGGAAGATTGGTTTATCCACTTGTCCAACACCCCCTAAAAAAACCAGCCCCATCAGCATCAGACATCTTCTAGTCTCCCCCCATGTCCATATTCTGGCCACACCACCTTTCTGTCATTCCTGCTTTGTGCTAACTCTCCTCCTAACTTCAACAAGCCTCTGTCAATGAGTAGTCTTTGAACACCATCATGGAGATTGTTCTGGTGGAATCTTGTCATATAAGTCCTGGTGATGTCTCTCAAAAGCTCTTAAGTGTCTGCAGGTATCTTTGCATCCTTGAGCACCAATATACAGTTACAGAAGCAGTAGTCTTTCAGCAGTAGTCTTTTGCATATCTGACACCACCTCTCCTCCATCCATGTAAAAGCCCTTAACTGCCCTCTCATGTCCAATGGAAACTCTATCCACTCAGTAACCCATTATCTAAGAACTCTCTCTTACTTTGCCAACAACTTTGCCAGTGTAATTATTTTCTTATCCCTCTTTGGCGAAATTCTTTTCACAGTCACCATTTGTGACATCTCATCTTCCCATTTCATTCAAGAAATGGAAGGTAACCGTGGACTGAATGCTCACTCCATATATAAAACAATTAAATATTAGCTTTGATTATTTATTGAAAATAAAAAGTTAAGGAAATGTGTTAAACAGATATTGCATTGCTGTAAATACTGCACAAATTACTGCTTTTTTATTACAAAAAATGGTAAAAATACATATACATATTATCCATGTGCAGTATACAGTGTATTTTGAAACTGTTTGTATTCTGAAAAGAATCACTACAGTTTAAATGCAATATCAGGCATCTCAAAATCATTCAATTGTTGAGAAGATGTATCAAAGTCAAGGCAGAGCAAGTGCTACCAAAATGCTGAGAAAAGAAACAAAACAGGGATCACCAAAAAATTACAATTAATTAACAAGCAATATAAAGAACTGATATAAACAGCCTAAGCAGCAGTTCTAACAAGAGTAAGTTATTCTAAAATAATGAGTTAAATAACTGTTATCTTTTGTAGGTTCTTATCATTGTAATACATCTCTTGGGCTGAAATTTCCATTTCCTTAATTTGGTTGTGTCAACCTCATTAGTTAAAAAATCGTCAGATTCCTCACATAAACAAAAGTATGAATAATAGTGGTGTGTACACTATCAAAAAGACATTGTTAATGATTATTATACATACAGTATAACAGAGTAGTTTAATAATTGATTGCTATGGTGTTGCATAAAAATCGATCAACACTGCTACAAATGATCTGCACTTTCGCCTGTGTTGATCCCAAGCCACTGTAATCAGTCAGTTCCTGATAAGTGATAACTCACTCGGCAACAATAATCATTCATAGACTGAAAGACCCAAATTTAATTCAGCTTTCAAGGTAAGGTGAGATGGCTGTTAATAATTGGTCCTTCAAGGGACTTTTGAAATATCTGCTTATACATCAATTTTGTCTGATCTGAATTGTTCCTTGTTATTTGTTACAGTGCATTAAAGTGCAGTGTAACAGTGCAAAAAATAAGTATTACAGATAAATTATACATCTTTAATATACTGCAAACTTGTTTGAATTGTTTTTACATTCAGCAATCAACACGTTCTATTATTATGTATTCCATCCAAGCCTGATTCCAGTGTTCATTCATGCTGCCAGGTCATTTACTGACTTCCCATGATCCAGAATTTAATTAAGTAAGTGTAGTATTGTTCTGCCTATGTTTGCTCCAAAGTTTTCAACTTAGACAGTGGGTGAACACTATTCTGCCATTTTATTTAAAACATACTAATGTCAGTGTGTTACATTACATTACACTATAATGTTTTCTAAATTAAGCATTTTTAGTGAGCAAATTTTACATAAATATTTACTGGTTGGCAACGGATTTGATCACAATGGTGTTACTTTTTATTTGAAACTTTTTGATTGTTTATGTCTATTGGTCAAAAAATAAAATGTATAATTTGATCACAAAAAATATCTAAAGAGATGTGTAAGCACACCCCACACAACACCGATTCAACAACATTTGTATTATTTTTTTAAATATACAATTTTTAAAATAACTACTCTATATATATATATATATATATATATAAAATCCTAAGCCTAAAAGTGCAACGATTTTGTGCAACGATTTTATGTGATGTTTTTATGTCACTTTTTTGTCCCACTTTAAATTGGGTTTATTTTAAAACCTACATATATATGTTTGATATCATTCTTTTCAGAATTCATCGAACTTTAATGTTGTTAGATTTTCAGATTCTTATTCCATTTTTAAATTATAAACTAAAACATATCAAGAACTCACATCCCATGAGATGAGACTTTGTGCCAAAAGATTTAACCACGCTTGGGGCCGGAAATAAAAGACAAAGAGTAGGACAGCTGCTGTACAGGCTTTTAAATGTTCAAAGCACCATGCAAGATGCACATCACACGGCACGGCAGCAGCAGCAAGCCAGCAGCTGATTGAGCAAAGAGGAGATAAAAAAAAAACTGTATCACCCATTGTATCACCGTTTAAGAGGGGGTTTCAGAGGAGCGACCACGTTGCCTTGTGGTGTGTTGAGGCCGTCTTGTCACAACGCGAGTGGCAGAGATGCGCAGTGGCTGGTGTTTAGTACAGGCCAGGGGGGGTTGGCAAGCAAAGAGAACAGGGGGGAACCCCCTACTAATATTATAATAATATCATAATGTAAGTGGAGATCTACTTTGAATGCATTTTTGTTCACTTTGATTTAAATCTATTTACTTGAAAATAAACTAATGATCTTCAAGTATGCCATGTGTTTCCAGCTTCTGAAACTGTGAATGAATCTCTCCTTTAATTAATTCATTTATCCCCTAAACTGCTGTGAGGTTTGCTGTAATGGAAGGTGAGGACATGTGTGCATAAATGAAAAACTGGCATGCTCTTTGTTGTGTAAGTAGATCTTATGTAGTTTAATAAAATTAATCACAGTTCCTTTGTTACAAATTTAAATAAAGTGGGATGGCTAAAACCGAACAGAAATACTTGTAGCCATTATTAGCATGCTGAGAAAAAGAAACACATTCTGCAAAAATGAGAATGCACTTACCAAAATTTAACAATCAATTATCTATGCTTGCATATTTTGCCAAAAATTTAAAAAAGGCATTGTTCGATATACTGTATTCTAGCCATGCACCTTATCCATTGACGCGGCTATAAGGGAAGTTGGAACGTTCAAGGTGTTGAGTTGGTGGATCATCCATTTTGACAAATCCATGGCCATTGCCGATTGTTCGACATATGCCGTCAATCTTTCAGTATACTCTGTAATTCAAAGCATTTGGTATTTTTACTAGTATTAGGGATTCAACAAAATTGTGAGTGCTGACATCAAAGTCTGGAATGTTTTGAAATTTTGTTTGTTAGCTGGCGGTCTAACAGTGTAGCATTACCTGTTGCAGGAGGTGAAATCTAGGAGCATCCTGAGTGAGGAGGATCCTCACGTGGGTGACATGAGATATATGCAAAAACGGAAGTACTGTGTGCAGCAACTGGTACATTTTTGTGAAGAAAAGTATAGTAACCAAAATATTAGTAAGCAAAGTGAAGTTTTCTTAGTAGGCCACGTTGCAAAGATGAATAAACAGTTTATTGATGCTTTGTTAGTGTAATGAAGACCCAAAGAATTGTATGTTAAGGTCTTGTTACATAACATTAAATGGGAAATAGATGCATTTTCGCAGTACCTAAACTAA
This sequence comes from Erpetoichthys calabaricus, assembly GCF_900747795.2. Lineage (NCBI taxonomy): Eukaryota > Metazoa > Chordata > Cladistia > Polypteriformes > Polypteridae > Erpetoichthys > Erpetoichthys calabaricus. The sequence continues at coordinate 141,687,272 of NC_041397.2, read as the reverse complement.
TGTGTTACCAAAATAATAAATACACTCAGCTGAGACCCTCAAACCTGCTTGCTCAGCATGGTCTCTCTCTCTCTCTCTCTCTCTCTCTCTCTCTCTCTCTCTCTCTCTCTCTCTCTCTCTCTCTCTCTCTCTCTCTCTCTCTCATCATTCTGTTCCATCTCAGTGCACATTACAATATTTTAACTACAGGAAATGCATTTTAAAATGCTTCTATATAATATGGGCTCATTTAGGTTCAAAAAAAAAAAAAAAAAAAAAAAAAAAAAAAAATATATATATATATATATATATATATATATATATATATATATATATATATATATATATATATATATATATATATACATATAACAAGATGTGTCAATGTGTAAAGTGGGTTGGCTTAGGCTTACCTGGGCCCAATACTGGCACCACATCTGGGAAAGCCTCAACAGCACACCACACAGAATGTAGAAGAAGAATTGCCATTAACCTGGATTATGAAGACCTGTACAAAAATGTCTCTGCATGATATGATATGTCTACAATAGTGGATTTAAACTTACAGCTGCAATTTAAATATCTCCTGTGTTAGGCTCTGTATATCCTGTTTATCTCTAATTCCAAACCTTTCATCCATCCATCCATTTTCCAACCCGCTGAATCCGAACACAGGGTCACGGGGGTCTGCTGGAGCCAATCCCAGCCAACACAGGGCAGGGAACCAATCCAGGGCAGGGTGCCAACCCACCGCAGGACACACACAAACATACCCACACACCAAGCACACACTAGGGCCAATTTAGAATCGCCAATCCACCTAACCTGCATGTCTTTGGACTGTGGGAGGAAACCGGAGTGCCCGGAGGAAACCGGAGTGCCCGGAGGAAACCCACGCAGACACGGGGAGAACATGCAAACTCCATGCAGGGAGGACCCGGGAAGCGAACCCAGGTCCCCAGATCTCCCAACTGCGAGGCAGCAGCGCTACCCACTGCGCCACCGTGCCGCCCCAAACCTTTCATGTAAGTATTAATTTTCCAAACCCACAAAGGATGCCATAACAAACGCAAGGCACACTCCTTCTCACACAAACTCAAAGAAAGGCCAAGTGACTTAACCTGCTGTTCTTTAGAATGTAAGAGAAAATCAGAATAGCAAGAAAATGCCCATGCAGACTGTGACCAGAACTAGAATTTACACCCATGTCTCTTGGACAGTGAAGCAGAGGTGAAACTAGTCTTGTTCTATCACTATTCTTACTTTTAATATTGCCTCCCCAAGCAATGAAAGAGTCTTGTATCATTTGCTGCATCTCCAACAGTATCCAAGTTTGTTTTGCAATAATAGCTTGCAGGAATAAAAAACAGGATTTCAATTCATCTAAATAATGCAGATTTCAGCACTCATCCTTACTAGTCAGATCACACAAGTAGTTTTCTTGTTAAAAGCCTAGGTGCATAAGCATCTTCAATTTCATATTGCTTGGCTCATGAACCGAGTGAATGGGCCCTTTGGACTATCTTAGATGCGTTGGTCTCCTTTCACATTATTTTCATCATGATGCAGCATCTTTAATGAAGTAAGTCACTAGGGCCTTGGCTGCCAAGCATCTGCTATATTATATGACTCTGAACCTGTCAATATCCATATCGCACCTCATCTTCTGTGTTAACCTCATAAATTATTGCCAGAAAGGGCTCAGCTGTCCTTTATCATTTAAGAAAAAGCATTTTTGCAGTGTTGCTTTTGCCCTTTACAGCCTCAGAGAAGCAATTTTAAATTTGTTGTAGGGAATACAGTCAGATGTAAATTGAAAATGTAGCACTGCTTCATTTTATTGTCCTTCATCTGAACAATTTTTACAGATTTTTTGCACACAGAAAAAAAAAATTAAAATATAAATATTACTTGGGAAGAGTTTGAAAATACTATTCAATTTTAGGGTGTGGATTAGAGTTATTCAGATATACTTTCATTGATGCACTATGTGAAATGTTTAATTGGTCCACATTTCTAATTCCCACATTTGCTGTCAGAAGAGCCTGATGTCATCAGAACCTGGACTTAGTAAGCTGCCAACGATGTGCCACAGGAATTAAAGCCTGTCTTGACTGCTCTGCATTCCCTACTTGTTGCAAATTGTTAACTGGTGTCATCTCAACTCAAAATACCTTTTTCTATCTCTTCCAATAGATTGTGACAGTGTGGTGAGGGTGGCTGGCATGTTAAGGAGAAAACACTGTAACATTAAGAGAGCCATTATAAGATTTTGCCAGTTTTCTGTTATGAAATTCCCCGTGCAGATTTGCACACTGCTGCCATGAATGGATGCATCTGACAGTAAAGGGTGTTTGGATATTTCATAGCAGTCAAACATTACTCATGTTAAGGGACCCAATGTGGGCACACCAACAAAATAGTGCTGTGACAAATGCATACAGGAAGAATGTGTACAGCGACAAATAAGCACCGCTGATGGATTGCTTTTTTCATCTCAGGTATATGGAATACCATTTGTGCCAAAATGAAATAAATAAAATGGAATTTATGAAATAAATAATCACATGTAAAAGTACAGCAATATATATAAACGAGTCAATAAATTGTAAAAAAAAAATTATTTTATCATTACAGTTTTTATTTCATAATGGCCTTATTTTTAAAGACCTTTTTCATTTGACAATGCAACATTTCTGAACGGCACATTTCCAAGAGTCTCTTTTAATGCCAGTACTATTTATTTTGCAATGCTTCTTTTCATGATGGCTTCATCACTTGACAATCAAGACCTAAGGGCTGAACCTTTTCCAATTGGCTAATCTCTACTGTCAATTACTTTTGTCTAGTATAGGTGGTGGGCTACCAAAGATCTTTTAGCACTACTTGTACTTTTTCTCATATGCAAACTGGGAAATCATTGAAGTAGTAAGAGTCACAATAGTTAGTTTTGCAAACAAAATTTATCAGCACGATTTAAATATTGTAACTGTGCCAAGTAATGGGTGCATTTATTAAATGATAATAAACTGAACATGTGTCAAAACTATCCAAATTCTTGATTAACGTCTGACATGGATTGTTGGCCATACTACCCACTGCTATGTCCAGATTAGTATATATCCAACTTAATCATCACCTGTAATCGTTAATATCGACATATGGATGGGTGCCATTTTTAGACATGTTGCAATGGATTGCACAGTAGAGATAACCTTTTAATATATGGGTTTGTGATGCATATTCATTTGTATTATGTATATAATGTTTCTACTTACAGTATGTTTTGTTATATTATATAGATATGGTATTTAATTTATATTAAAAAAATATATATATACACCTTACTAGTAAATAAAACTTACCCAAATGGGTGATGTGGCGGACAGCTGGGGCCCATGCCCAGCCGGGACTCCCCTTTGGCACTAGAGCCGGGGGAACAGGCATGGTATCTACGGTACGTCCCCCCGAACACTTGTTGGCAGCCCCACTGGGTTGTATCGGGGACACAGGCATGGGACTTCAAAGCTCATCCCTGTTGGGTTCCGTGGCCACCGCCAGGGGGAGCTGCAAGGCTTCCTGAGCCCGTGTGGGCTGTAACGCTGCCACACCCGGAAATGCAGCCTAATTTAGGTTAATTGCCACCTGAAGCACTTCCGGGTGGGCTATAAAGGTAGCCAGAACTCAGGGCGCCAGAGTCGGGAGGAGGAGGACAAAGCTGCCCGGGAGGAGTGATTTTTGGGGTGTTTTTGATTTCTGTGTGCTTTGGGGACTGTGTAGAGCCTGTGGGACACAAGGAAGATGTGCCCCGTGGCTGAAGACTAGAAAAATAAATATTTTTGTTTCTTTTGACCTGTGCCTCCAGTGTCAGTCTGTGTCGGGTTGGCGCCAACCAAGCTCTTCTGCCACAGTGATTACTAGCTGCATGTGTGTTTTCTGCACACATTAATCACCACGCTCTTTTCTCTACTTTATTTTGTCCCTCACACCTTTGGCATACCACCCAAATGTGTACCATAAAAATGCATCTCATACATTTACCTAGCTGGATAGATTTGTGGGTTTTGCTGCCATCATCATGAATCATGCAAAATACCGCTATTCTTTTTTTTCCGTTCTTGAAGTATCTCTGTTTTAGGCTTCTTAGCAACCTGCAATCACCTCTTCTTGTTTTTGCTGCCAGTAGACCAGGGGTCCCCAACTCCAGTCCTGGAGAGCCACAGTGGCTACTCGTTTTCATTCTAACCCTTTTCTTATTTAGTGACCTGTTTTTGCTGCTAATGAACTCCTTTTCCTTTAATTTTAATTGACATGCATTTTAAGATTTGTTTCCCTGAATTTCTTCAACCATAATGCTTCATTTCTTTCCTTAAATGGCACCAAAACAAATGTAAAGAGAAGTGAGTGAGCCAACAGAAGACCAACTAAGTCAGGGCCTCAAACTCCAACCAATTTCACTCCAACCAGTAGCTTAATTTGGTTCCGATACTTGTTGCTAATTAAACCCGCTTTTTAATTCCATGGATTCTTAATGCTCTCATTGTGCAATAGCATGCAAGTGCTGATTTTCTGTTTTCTAAGAGCACTGGTAAAATGTTTTGTGGATCTGAACATATCAACATTCCTGAGACCTTCATCTTTCTTTATTTTCAGATATGGTATGATGGACACAGTTTGCTGGTCATGTTTCGGCTCATTTTGTATCTCATTATTGTTTGGCTGCTAATTAAGGAAAAGAAATAATTAAGAGGTTTGAGTCTTCAAGAGCAAGGCAATTAAAATTAATTCAAAAGGAGTTAATTATCACCAAAACATTTCACTTTTTAAGAAAGGGGTTAGAATGAAAACCTGCAGCCACCAGGACCGGAGTTGGGGATCTCTGCAGTAGACATTACTTGAATTATTGTCTATAATGAGTGTAATGAATTGTGCACTGTTACATGCTTATACTGCTGTTGTCCTTTTTATTTCACTACCTGAAATCTGTTTCTTAATTTCCAAAAGTTGTTTTTGCTTCATTTTCTAGTTTCAGCAACAGTCACTTTCTGACAGGAGGGCTAGATTTGTTTAGATGATTGTCCACTTTTTATAAACACTAGATAAGCATTAAAAGCCCAGCAGTATTACTGGTTCCAGTGCTCACATGCCAGAATGTTGGCCACCACCAACATGTGATATTCAAATCACTTATATCTTTACTCTTGCTCATTTTCCTTCTGAATTACACAGATGTGATGTGTTGTCATGTGTCTATATGCTTTATTACAGCATTATTTTTGTGTAATGAGTGGTAGTCGCTTTGTAACCAGTGAGTGATCACTCAGGGCGACATCCAGTACTTTTGAGCTTACTTCCCTGAGACGGCTGAGATGGGATGCAATCTCAGGAGTTAGGATTTCAAGCCACTATCTCTAACACTGTGATCAAGGAAATTTATGTTTGATATCTGCAGATTTGTCCACTTAACAATGACAAAACTTACCTTGTGTAGTAACAAGCTCCTCTCAGCCTTTGCATGCACCTCTAGTATCAGTATTACTGACTTAGCTATCAGCCATATAGGAAGGGGTTTTGTAAGCAACAAAAGACCAATTTTCTATATTTCCAGCTGAATCAAATTTAGGTTGTTATAAAGACATTTTATTTTTCCTAATGAAGAAAAAAAAAAAAGACAGAAACAGAATGAAACAGGCTTTCATTTTCAAAAACCTATCAAAAATCTGCTGAGATGAAAAAAGGCTTAAGCTAAGATTTGATTGGAAAGACTTCAGAATTCTATTGTTTCTTTTCTGATGGACACAAGAGGGTGAGGTTTCCTAAATCAGAAACATCCATTGAGTTAGAAAATGAGGTGAAACACCATCCTTACTGTAAGAGCAGCCTGTTTCCTGTTTCTGTGTATTGGGGATTACGCACAAGTGAGTAGCATTTCATTTAAGTTCACTGAGCATCAAAAGCAAAAGCAATGTGAGAAAAATAATGCAGCTGCCGTAAAGTCACAATGCAAGTGAAAACAGGGCAGAGCCCTGCTGTCTTTCCTTCTTTGAAGCACTGTGCTAACTTCGAAGGAAAGGTGATGGCTGAATAGTGGATATGTCAAGTCTTTCATCTTCTCTATGGATTGCTTGAGACAAATAATGGCTGCCCTGAATGCCTTCCTTGTACAAAAGCGTCATTAGAAAGTGTTATCATTTGGCACACACAACAAAACCGATCTTCCCTGAGTTAGGAGGGGGCAAGCTGTAAACATGTTTAAATGACAAACATGTCATGGGTTAGCCAGACTTAATTTGTATTTTTGGCACCATTTCTGTACAAGAGCAGCTTTTTTCAGTAGAAACATTTTCAACATTGTGAGCAGTGTTGCTGGAGTTGATATTTCTAAAAAAACACTGTTGGACTTGAATCAATGATTTCCTTCCAGATGACTCTTCTTACTAATAAAATAAAAAACAAAAAACTGAAAACTAACTAGAACAATGCTAGACATCAAAAATCTATGTCCACATGAAAAGCTAAAAAGTGAAGTAGAGTAAGAGGATGAGAAAAAAAAATTAGACTGTCATTATTCAGGACAAGTGATTAAGCTGTTTCTTTAATATTCTTATATAATATGCTACCGTGGCTGTCCGTTTGTCTGTCCAGGATATTAAATCACCTGGAGCAAAACTGTGTGAACTATTAGACTAGTAGACTACGTGATGTCTACTATCCACTTTCAGGATGATGATTGACCTCCAAGGTTATTCCTCTTTTTATTTTTATTTTATTGTAGAATTAACTCTCGGCAGCGGCCAGCAGGGCAGCTGTGTAGCGCATGCGTACGGGCGCCGTTCTCATTCCCTCCCACCTTCGCCATCACTTCGCCTACCTGTTCATATCTTAAATCATTCTTGAGGTAGATTGAAGACTTCAGTGCCAGCTTAAGTGAAAAATTAAGGAAAACGTAAAAGTAACTGCAACACAAACACTGACTTAATCAGTTTTAATGCAAAAAGATGCCAACGAAAGAAGAGAAGAAGAAGCAGGCTTAGAGCTGCTCAGGAAGCAGCAAGCGCATCAACCTCTGAGCAAATGAATGCTAAAAGTACAGAGAAAGAGAAGGAAAACTATGAATGCTCAAGTCAAGTGCACCGTTACTGTTATTACATATTTACTTTGAATTATCCAAATAACGATTGCAACACCTTAGGAAGTCCAAAATCATTTAACAAAGAATACAAAAGTAAAACATACGTAAAATTACTTATTATTCCTCTGGAGTTAGCGAAGAGCTATATACAGTATCTAACTTGCACTGTTTCCCTAAATATTTATTTAAAAGTATATATGGAAGAGCCAGGAACAACAATATTTGTTCACAAAGAATTTGTATTCCTTTTAAAAATCATTATTCATCCTCATAAAAAAAATATATTCTTCTGATCTCACAAGCATCACAAATGTGAAGCATCCAGCACTTGCTCCTTATCTCTCTTACTCACTGCATCTCAAGCTTGAAAGTCATGCCCCTAGGCAGATTCAGAAGTAGTACTATAAGCCTACATTTTGGACACTATTATCACTTTTGAGTGCTTTGCATGCTTCTTTATCTCTAGAAATATAATGAATCTCACTGCTACTACTACAATGATAAATTACTTTATAGTTCCTATGGCTGCAAATGCTGTTTAAATAGCCACCTATCAACTTGATCAACTGATTAAGCAGCTGCTGTTCATGCCATTACAAGTACAGTCAGGTGTGATGACTTGTGCTGTTCCTACATATTAATGATGAGTTAACTCTGTGCGTACATCTAGCAGTGCATGGTGATGGTGGTTAATGGGTTGACGATGTAGTTAAGTAACAGCAGATAAAATATGACCAAATATCAACCTAGAAAAAGAAAGCTGCTGTGTCAGTCACTTTAACTTTACAATTTTAGTTGGATATTGTAATTTCTATCACATTTACAATTATTTTAGTCATAGTCTCAGCCCTATGTAAAGTGTTGCATCCATTTCTAGTCCTGTAATTGTTTAATATGTACTGTACACATGATGAACTTGTTAATATCTTTTGTCTATTTCATGTGCTGGTGGATATTACCTGCATTGGTGATCAGGGGCTTGGGAGCCCTCGAACCAGCTATAGCAGTTTGGTTCTGGTGATCTGGCCCATTGCAGTTAACCACACTTGGGTCAATGCTGCTTTTGCCACCAGTAGCCAAGGGAGATTATAGCTAATTTTTTGAACATGGGCCTCTACCTCATTTATGAACGCAGTCGTCTTTATCCTGGGTGATGACCAAGTCAGTATGAATTCCACTACTAGTTATAACCATTTTTTATTTAATATACTTAATATCTTTACTGGAGCAGGTATTGGTCTGTCTTGGCTAATTTCCCTTGACATTTCTGGCACTGTTGGAATAAAGCTCCCACTGGCATTGCTCTAAGGATCATAAGGACTTGCAAGCCTCCCTTCCTCAACAAGAATGATAGACCTTAGAGGAGTTGTTGTTATTGATATTAGTAGTAGTAGCAGAAGTATCATTATTGTTATTATTTTTATGTTTATTGACATGGCATTGGGTTTGTTTATACCCCAGCTTAAATCCCTTCTAGACTGAGCAAAGCCAAAACAACAATTTATTTCTTGTATAGCCCACAATCACACAAGAAATTCTTCAATGGGTTTTTTGATGGACACCTCAGCCTTGACTCCCTAAGACAAAAGAAAAAAACTAAAAAAAAAACCTTTGTAGGGAAAAAAATGGAAGAAACCTTGGGAAAGGCAATTCCGAGAGCGATCCCCTGCCAGGTAGGCTGGGTGTGCAACAGGGGTAAATACAACATGCAAAACAGAACACAAGTAATTCTCTTCACAGAGCTAGATGATCAATCTATCATGGTCACCTCAGAAATACAATACAATAGTACAAACTGCTTTGTTCTTGCACAATGTTCCTCAGCAAGAAAAGCAACTCTCAAGGCAAAATGCAAGAATAGATTATACAATTCACTAAAGTCAGAACTATCACAGATTTGTTCAAATACATCAAAAACAAAGCAGAAAGAAACTAACATAAATGAAAAACAACAACATTTGTCCATCTGTTAATTGTAGAGCCAGAATGTAAAACATGAGCCCGTCAAGCCAGAAACAGTCAGAGTCCTGGAGACCTTGGCCAACAAGCCACCGCCATTGGGCATTCTACAGCTGAGTCAGTGCTGGGCCAGCCAATTTGATAAAAGGACCCTTCTAGTGTATGATTCCAGTGCTCCTTTATTTACAATAACACCTACTGACTTACGGTACATGAGTTTAACTGCCCAACTGTAATATGCTCCCACAATGCTGATTTACAAATATAAACCATGCAGATATAACTCTACTTCAAAATCTATTATGCATTACTACCATAGAACTACGAACAGAAGGCCACATAAAATCACAGAGCAGGGTCAATGACTGCTAAGATGCATGGTGCATAAAAGTCACCAACGCTCTGCTGATTCTATAGCTGAAGAGTTCCAGACTTCAAGTGGCATCAATGTAAGCACAAAAACTGTGCAGTGGGAGCTCATGGAATGGGTTTCCATGGCCGAGCAGCTGCATTCAAGCCTCACATAACCAAGTCCAATGCCAGGAGTTGGATGGAGTGGTGGAAAGCACACTGCCACATGACCGTGGAGGAATGGAAATGTGTTCTATGGAGTGATGAATCACACTTCTCTGTTTGGCAGTCAGATAGGTGAGTCTGGGTTTGGCCAATTGAGTTTGTGTCAACTGTGAAGTTTGGTGGAGGAGGGATAATGGTGTTGGGCTGTTTTCAGCATTTGGGCTAGGTCTCTTGCTTTTAATGAAGGGCATGCTTCAGCATACCAAGACATTTTGGACAACACTATGTGGAAACAGTTTGGGGAAGGCCCTTTTCTATTCCAGCACGACTGTGCCTTGTGCAAAAAGCAAGGTCCATAAAGACATGATATGATGAGTTTGGTGTGGAGGAACTTGATTGGCCCGCACAGAGCCCTCACCTCAACCCCATTGAACACTTTTGGGATGAACTTGAACAGAGATTGCGAGCCAGGCCTTCTCGTCCAATATCAGTATGTGATCTCATAAATAGTCTACAGAACAAATGGGCACAAATTCCCACAGAATCATTCCAAAATCTCGTGAAAATCCTTCCAAGAAGAATGGAAGCTGTTATAGCTGCAACATGAGGACCAACTCCATTTTAAAGTCTATGTATTTGATAGCAATGTCATTAAAGTCCCTCTTAGTGTAATGGTCAGGCTTCCCAATACTTTTGTCCATATAGTGTAGTTTGCATGGAAGGCCAAAGTTGACTGCTTTTTGCTGTAAGTGTCGCTTAGATGACTGTGATGAACTCTTATTGAATTCTGGAACAGATGTTTCATACAGAGCAGCACAGTGAGACCCTGACCATGGAATAATGAAACTTTATTTTATGTTTTGATGCTTATTTGTCTATGTATATTTTTGTTTTAAGATTATTTTAGTGTACTGTGTAACATACATTATAATCTTAGGTTAGAATGATCGCTTAGTCTATAACTTAAATGCCAAATAGGAATGTCTGTTCCCAAGGGATCTGGATACCATACAGATAAACACTGTTGACAAGATAAATTGTTTTGCACATACTTTTATGAACAAAGCTTCAGGGAGTAGTCTGCTAATTATCTATCCCTGCAACTTCTCAGATCAACCCAAGATTTACAAATGGAAACAGCCAGCTTGGACATCTGAGTCAGCTTTTTAAAAACAATTTTAATATTCAACTTTCTGTGCAGTATGTGGGTTATGTATATTCTTGAGAAAATCAAATACTTTTATTTTATTTTCTTTACTTCAGATTGATTAATTGAATTAGTACCTTCTAGTTTCTTTCAAGTGTTTGGTAAATGCTAAGGCACTAAGAACACTAAGTAACAAGGAAATTAATTTATTACGAAGGAAGATGTGCTATCTCATAGATTTACTATACATTATTACACTGGCGGCCTAGTGGAGTAGGTTCTCCACTTGTCAACCTCTAAAAAGCCAACCCCAGATGCACACTGTCTCTTTTTCACTCTCTTTCTCTCTATCTCTGTCTCTCTCTGTCTTTTAACTCTTCTATGCCAGCCAGCAGTAACACTTTGCTTAACACACTTCCTACAATTCTGGTGGATTTTTTTTAAACTAAAAGTGACATCAAGCATCCTCTGAGGGAATAACATCAATGAACCATATGTAAGCTTGGTAAAAGGGCAGACTTGCTTCTGTGTCATAAAGCAAAGTCTTCTTTGTGATGGCCTTATTGCTAGTCAGCCTGCAAAACTTGTTCATGATTGGCACCAGCCTTCCATTACGTCATTCTTCTAACTAAAGTGTTAAACATCATTAGCGTAGTCTGGGATGCTTGACCCCTTAAGGCCCCAGGGCCATCTTAACAGCATTATAGGCCCCCTTGGCAAAGCAGTGCACTTGGGCCCCTATCTACACAACCACTCACAGGAATAAAAATGTAAATGGTTGATAAAATTAAACATATATTTATTGTATTAGTACTTCCAACAAAAACAGTGTTTAAACATTTAAAAACATGCTGTACAGAAAAGATTAATCAACACAAAAACACAAAAATTTCAACATATAAATAATACTCAATTGATAAGCCATACCGACGGAGATGGCACAGTATGAAATTACTATGAATTATTTGTTATTAATCAAATATTCAAAACAAACATTTGCGAAATTTCTTTGTAGAGAATTGAGTTGAAATGAATGATCCATATACATACATGCATGTGAGATTGCAGAGCTGACCGTGATATTTTAGTATAGTACAGTGTTTACTTTTTGACCGCAAGTCACAACATACATAGATTAGCCTGGGGCCCCTATGCTTGTGGGACCCCCAGGCAACTGCCCAGCATGCCCATGCGTTAAGACGGCCCTGTAAGGCCCACAGAAGTGTTGTGAGATTACTTTAGAACTGAAGTAGACTTCTTCACCTGCTGAATTTAATTTTGTACTTTCCGAGTATTTACTCCTGAATTGCAACCTGTTATGTTGATGCATTAAACACATTTGAAAGCTCCTACCCACCTTAAATGGTTTGCATTTACCTGTGTAGATTCCTCACAATCTAGTTAGCCCTTCATGGGGCCACCAGCTATCCTGTACCATCCAAATAAATCCTCTACATGAGGGAAAAAGTAAGAAATGAATGCAAAGATTTCCTTTTTTAGACATAAAGTAACTGACAATGATAAACTTAAAAACTCTGACAATGGAAATCCTACACAGGCACTGCACTGATAAAAGTGCACATGAACAACTTCAAAGCCAGGACATTGCATTCATGAAGCATGAAGCACCAGCACTAACCTCTACCCTGCCATAATCTCCATGAAGAAGATAGACATTCTAAAATAATTTGGTCTGTCAATCAAACATATTACATTGTTTTATATTTACAGTATATTTATTTAGTTAAATACATGCAGTGTCTTTCCATCGCTACACATTTGCACCCCTGTATATATTTGACTCTTCAGAATTAAATTTGTTTTGTATGATATTAGTTTTTTTAAAATCAGATATCAGCCTCTGTTATTCACTTCTACCACTTTTAAAACATCCCAGTAATGAAATAGCTTTGCTTTGCAAAAATGGAAGTGAAACTTTCCACTAAGGAATGATGGACTCTTGTCCTTTCTTTTCATAACTCACAAGACATTCTCATGCATGTTTACACAAAACTACAAGGGATTTATGGATCTTTTTATTTGGGAGAAGCAAACATCAGTCATCCAAATGGATGTGTTTGTGCAGCAGAGACTAACAAACTTCATATAAGCACATTATGGATTTAACACACTGCATGGCATACATCCCTGGAAACTGTGTGCTTCCCACATATCTGTCCTCTTCTTTATTTGCCATGGCACAGATTACTGCAATTTCAATGACAGGGTTGTGTTGAATTACTTTTTGTTAATGTATCTGTACATTTGGAGAATAAATAAAAATGTAGCTGGTATTGATTTTAAATGCAAGTATGGCATTTTCTGATGATAGATTGAAAGAAAGAAGTGTCACTCAACTTATAACTAATCCGTCCATCCAGTAACTAAAGCTGTTATATGATCAATGGAAGGAAGCAATCCTGAACAGAGTGCCAGCCCATTACTGGGCACAGTGTAATTATAATTGGTAATTAACCAGACAGGCACATCTTTGGTGTATGAGAGGAGAAATGTCTCTGCAGCTGTAGGGAGAAATATATAAACTTGTGATAGGGAGCAACTGGGCCAGGATTAGTGGTCAGTCTCCTGAAAATATGAGGATGCAGAACTAATCACTGCTTCATTGAACTTCTCTTCGGTTTATCAGTCAAGGACACTCTTGAAACTATTATCTATATACTAAACCACAGTTTAATTTATGCACGGACAGCGGACGCACTGACGCACATGCGCACTGCGCCTCAGCGCCCCAGAGTCAAACCCAGCGGCTTCCCAGAGTCGGTAGGTGGCGCCCAAACAACACAACCTGTAAACTAAACTTGCTCTAATCCACTATGCCAGCAGTCAGTGTGGCATATTTTAATCACATAACGGTAATTCAGTATTAAAAGTAAGTTGGATTATGATTCCTAACAGTAAACGGCTTCTACCTAACAACACAGCAACAGAGCAACAAAGATGAGACCGCATGGATAAAAACAATACACGGAGGCTCCTACAACGCGCTTCAGAAACACCAGAAGCAAAGATGTCACGGCTCCACAATGAAAGAGCTCAACTAACGGAATTACAAAACGAGCCCGTATGGATAAACACGATGAACGAAGGCACCCACAACGCGCTTCTGACACAGCAGAGGCAAAGGAGTCATGGCTCCAAATGGAAAGAGCTCAACGATTAGTAATACAAAACCGAGCCCGTACTTCCCAGAGTCAGTATGTGGCACCCAAACAACAAAACCTGTAAACTAAACATGCTCTAATCCACTGTGCCAGCAGTCAGTGTTGCATATTTGAATCACATAATGGTAATTCAGTATTAAAAGTAAGTCAACTAATGGAAATACAAAAACGAGCCCGTATGGATAAAAACGATGAACAAAGGCACCCACAATGCGCTTCTGAAACAGCACAGGCAAAGGAGTCACGGCTCCAAAAAGAAACAGCTCAACGATTAGAAATACAAAAACGAGCCCGTATGGCTACGACCTGTGAACTAAACCTGAGGTAAAGCGTGCACACCAGGTTGTACAGCCGCCCGAACGCGACCGCCCACACCACTGCATATACCACCTTCGTTTAGTAATGTAGCCCTCCATGCCCGGATCCGCCGCCATGGTCACTTCAGCACGCGAATCCGCCGCCGTCAGCAAACGACTTCTGGCTGACGACACAGCCATAGAAAAACAAAAAAGAGACTGCATGGATAAAAAAAATAAACGAAGGCGCCTACAACGCGCCTCTGAAACACCAGAACCAGATGAGTCACAGCTCCAAAAAGAAACCGCTTTAGTACAAATATGTTTATTTAATTAAATACAAAATTTTCCAGGACGCACCCACCCTCCATGATATTTCCTCCCTCCAAATATCGGATGGAACAGAAACTAATTGCCATTCTTGGATTTGCGATTCTTTCGAGAATCGCGGGGTTACTGGTCTTTATAAAATGAACGGAAAAGCTTTTGCACATCACAAATTTGCACTATACTGCTCTTCTTACAGGCCTACTCTGACGTAGTGTCATTATTATACTGCCCTTGTAAAAAACACCAGAAATACATGAGAGTCATGGAATCCAAGGGTGAATCTAAGGATAAAAGAAGTCAGCCTTCTTATTGAACAAGTAAGCCCGCGATTCTCTAGAGAATCGTAAATCCAAGAATGGCAATCAGTTTCTGTTCCGTCCAATATTTGGATGGATGACATATCATGGAGGGTGGGTGTGTCTGGGGAAATGTCATTTAATTGAATAAGCATATCTGTACTAAGGCGGTTTCGTTTTGTGGAGACGTGATTCCGTTGCCTTTGCTGACACTGACTGCTGGCAGAGTGGAGCACAGAAAGTTTAGTTTACAGGTTGTGGTGTTCGTGTGCCAGCCACTGAGTCTGGGAAGTCGCTGGGTTAGAGTCTGTGACCGTTATGTGATCTATATTACTGGCACAGTGGATTAGAGCAAGTGTAGTGTACAGGCTATGTTGTGTGGGCACCACCTACTGACTCTGGGAAGCCGCTGCGTTTGACTCTGGGGCGCCGCGCCGCAGTGCGCATGCATAAATTAACTGTCGTTTAGTAATATAGATTGCATTACACCAACTTGTATAATGCTATAGAATGGCCCTGGAGGGGATGAGTGGTCAGTTGGCCTAGGTCTCCAGAACTGTGATAATGGCCAACTTTGTCTTTTATAACCAACAGGTTAATTTTCTCCAGGAATGTGGCCCATTGGAGCTTTTTTGTTATATTTTCTTCTATTCTTAGTTTGCCATATCTCAGCGATAACATTAATAGACATATATTGTGTGAGTACCATAGTGGATGGACACGTACCCCAAAGAGGATGGAGGATGGTTCCTTGCCCACCATAACAAGTGAAAATGGACAGATGGGCTTTCCAGCTAGAAGGGAATAGGGACCTTTAACCAGCCAGGAGGCCAATTTAATGGAAGGACCAGGGGTGACAACAACTTTTGCATCCTTTATTTCCTGATTCACTAGTTGTTAGCATCCCTGGATTAGGATTCCCACACAAAAACCCACAGGGCAATTCTGGGGCCTGTAGTCCCTTGGGGCATCCTTGTTGGGTGCTGTGGGGGCCACCATGCTGAGCTATCAGGATTAGTAATCCCTACTTTCAGGGACCTCTGTTTGCCCTGGAAGTGCTTCCAGCAGGCTACATCCTAGCACTGGAAACACTCCTAGATCGTAGATTAAAGAAATTGCTTAACCTCATCCAAGCGAGTCGGTGTTGGGAGAGGAGCTGGACAACATTCACCTGGGAGGAATGGAGAAATAAAAAAGAGGAGTAGAGAACATTTATGGTTGCACAACATATAAGAAACTTTTTTGTAAGGTTTTTGGTTAAACTTTTTTTTTATTGTACCAGGACTTGTGTTGTTGTTGTTGTGTTTGAAGTGCTGCAATGCCGCCTACTGGTCACAATTGTTATGATTAATTTATGATATTCAATTTCGAATTGCTTTGTTTTGCTTAATTTCTTGTTTTATTTGTGTAAAATGTTCAAATATATTAATTCTAAAGCAGCAAATTTAATAAACAATAAGCTGAAAATTAGATGTACTAAAGCATTTCTGACTATCAGGATTAACAGTTTTAATATAGTATAAATATTGATTGCTGTTGCTTACATGGCAATACTCATTTCTTGCTTTATTTGTAATACTCAGAATAATGAGACCAGTGTTTTTCTGTCAGGTCACTGTCCCACTTGTGATGCATTGGATGTCACACTAGGAGCATCACTAATGAGGCACAAATTCCTATTCTCTGTAAGCTGCCCCAAGGGGGCTGCTTGTCTATAAACAATGAGAGCAACCCTTATCGCCTCATTTCTTCGCCAGCAAAACATGGAAAAACTCTAGGCTGTTCTGCAAAATGCATTCAGAATGGTCATTGCCACACACTGGAATTTCTTTTTTATTATAAAAATGTGGAAAAAAATGAAGGGCTAAGAAAGAAAGAAAAATTAATTCTTATATACAAATCAGAAAACTGAATTGGAATTACAACACAATTAAATAGCAAAATGTAAAATATGTGTTGATATTACCTTGCATTGACTTTTGAAAACATAAAGGCTTAAAACAGCTTGAAACAGCATTCAAGTAAAACGGATGTCGTTCCACATGGGTGTTGTCATTCACCTTGAGGAAATGGATGTTCACAAAGTTGGAAAAGGAATAAATTAACCAGACAAGAAAAACTGCTTAATTTAGAAAAAAGAAAACTGTGGTCAGAATACTGGAAGGACAAAAATCTAACTGACAAAAATCAAAAATAAGATGTTAGAAAGAATGTATCATTGCATCTTAGGATTTAAATATGTCTAGCCAAAAGGTTTTAGAGAAAATCACAGGTTGTTTAGAATCATGCAAAACCTGTGTTTTCATTGTAACCACACTTCCACCTTAAATACATTTTATGTAATGATGCCACACACTGTGACATTGATGATCATGTGATTAGCAACAGGTGCAGCTGATATAAACAATATGGTCGCAGCCAACAAATTAACTAAGAAATGGAAGAAAAACATTGATTATAAAATGGATACAAGACAACATCATCATAATAACAATAAAAATAAATAGCTACTTGAAAAATGTAATAAACTCATAAAAAATTGACAAAAACGAATCTACAGATTCAAAAATTAAAGAGGTTCTTGGCCGATTCTGAGCTTTTTATTTTTTTGTTCAACAATTAATACTAGTGCATTATGGTTTTTTTAAAACAGTGTGAGGGATGGCTGGCCAAATATTCCGGTCCACACCTCCAGGCCGCCAGATGGAGCCCTCCCAGCAGCATGGAAGGTCCCCAAATTCCAGCAGGGCATTATGGACATTGTAGTTTTTATAAACAACCCTGCTGGATACCGTGGGGACCACCAGGAGCCGCTGTAGGGAGGCTTACAGAGTGCTACGTGCCCTATAACCCAGAAGTGTGTCATGATCACATGACCGGAAGGAACAACGTGCTTCCGGGTTGAAGAAAAGGACTTTTAATCTGACCTGGAAGTGATGAGGACTTATGGATTGTTGGGCTGGAACCACTTCTGGGTCAGGGGATATAAAAGGACTGTAGGAAAGCCCAGACACTGAGCTGAGCTGGGAGGAAGGGTGGCTAAGTGTCTGGGAGAGGAGGATTGAGATTATTGTGTTGATTAATTAGAGAATTGTATCGTATAAGTAGTGTGGAGTGGAGGGTGCTTTGTTCACGTATTTATAATAAAAATAAGAAAAGTTATACTTTTACCTGGTGTTTGGCGTGGTACCTGAGGGTTCAAGGGAGCACTAGCGCCCCCTACTGTTACAACAGTAACAATTTTATTATTTTTTACTAGCCTTGTTACCAGCCAAAGAAATTTTAATAGAATAAATTTAAAAATATTTGCTATATCTTTCCTTATCGGTGCCTTCAACATCTTTCCTTTACATCCGTGTGTGTCTGAACCCCTCACGACTAGTACTCCTTCTGTCGAGTATGGTCCAGGAAAGCCTGCTTTTCAGACTTTTATAGTTTCCGTCTTTGAAGGAGACTCTTATTGTGACTCCTAATCCTCCTTGTGTATTTCCCATTTGTACTTCCTCTTTGGATTACGCCACCAAAGCCCAACTGACCAATCTGATTGCTTGGATGGACTGGACACATAGACCTCGGTGTTTTATTACATAGTAGATTGTTCTGTTTTTGACATTATCACAGCATGGTTTTGTTTTCTGTCTCTATATGAAGTACCTGTTGCTGTTGGTAACAGCGCTGGTTGCTAGCAATTTGATTGACGGTGCTTAAGTGTGGGACATCACACTTGAGAAAACTCAATTCAAAAACATTTTTAAAGGAATCTAGTTATTTAGGGAAAGCAATATAAGGTAACCAAGAGAATCATGTTGTTTTTTTCAAATGATTAGTGTTTAGCATTTTAGTTACCAAAAAAAACATTCTTACATGTTTAGTTTTAACCTAAGGCATATTCTGACTGTAGGGCTTCCACAGTTGCCTTGTTTTCCAGTGCTTCATTCAGTCCTTAGGGTTGGGTATTTCTGTTGCTCTTAAAACCTTAAATACTGCCAATTACAGTAATCCCTCGCTACTTCGCGGTTCACTTTTCGCGGATTCACGACTTCGTGGGTTTTTAAATATAGTAGTAGTATTTCCTAGTCTAAGAACAACAAAACAAGTTCGGTGACTAAGTGCATTGTAACACGGGCTGTGATTTGTTACATGGGAGGGAGACGACAAATCACAGCTTCCCGCTTTGTAATCGGGCCTGTGATTGGTGCTTTGACTGATGCCTAGATCCCACAGTATCTCCCCTTGTCATTTCGCTTCAAGCTTTCTCGCCGAGCGGTTTACTTTACACTGTGCTGTGTGTGATTTTTTTTTGGATTCTTTGTGTTGAACTTCGCTTCAATTTTCAGCCCCTTCAATGGCTCCCAAACGTGCTCCTTCTTCCAAGGCTGGTGCTGAGCCTAAACGACAACAAAGAATGATGACGATCGCTGAGAAGGTGAAACTTCTGGATATGTTGAAGGAAGGGAGAACGTTCGTGGCTGTGGCCCGCCAATATGGCGTGAACGAATCAACCATTCGCTACATCAAGAAGGAAGAGGCGAACATTAGGAAGACATAAGGAGGAGGTGCCCCAGGAAATGGCTTTTCCGTCTGAAGAGACGTAAAATACAGTCATCGGCTGCGCAGTAAAAGTCATCATCACCTTCATCGTCATCATTTTTACTGCGCAGCATATTCATCACCATCATCGCGTCATATATAGCTACGTGTACTTCGCTATACAGTAAGTGTAAACTTATCTACCAATTTCATATTGCTTAGCAGTTGTCCCTGTTATTAATAGAGTAAAGGGTGGGTTGTAAACAATACAGGGCGGGTTTAAAAACGTCCAAATACACGTTAAATAATTAAATAAATATGGTTTCCCTACTTCGCGGAAATTCAGTTATCGCGGTCGGCCTTGGAACCTATCTCTCGCGATAAGTGAGGGATTACTGTACTACAGATCTTATAATAATTTTGACAATAGTAGGTCACTTGAAAAACTCATGGCCTAAGCTCCTGGTATGCTTACTCTATACCAGACCTGTTAGGGAGAGTACTTGTCTCAAACTGTAAAGCCAAACTGCCATACTCTACTCTACTCTACTGAGATGAAAATAAACTTTCAAAGTCATAGCTTACTCTCGTTCTTTCTATAGAAAATTGTATTAGTTCTAGCTTAGTATGTCAATGTGATTTAATCACTTTTTCTTTTTTTTCTTACAGCAGCTCCCATTTAGCGATCACCACAGCAGACTGTCCGTTTCCATCTATCCCTGTCTTTCACATCATTTTCGGCCACACCAACTGACTTCATGTCCTCCCTCATCACATCCATAAACCCCCTCTTTGGCTTTCCTGTATTCCTCTTGCCTGGTGGTTCTATCCTCTACAAAATAAAAATTCAAACAAATTATAATGGTCCTATTGGGGTCTGGCTTTAGTATCATCTCACAGTGCCACTACAAGCAACAAACACTTAGTGTATCAAGAGATTATTTATTTTTGGTGGTCAATTCTGAAAGCCCAAAAGTTATTTTGGGGCTTTTGTCATTGAAATGACATAACCCCAGAATCAACTGGGATTCCCACAACTTATAGTCTTTGGGGAAAAGCGTTCACTGAACTGGTCATACAACATGGGCTTGCTAATGATATGGAATTTTTCTGGTCATTTGTCAATTTAATTTTCAGAGATATTTTAGAAGTGTGTGTATTAGTTTACATTGATGATATTCCTATCTTTACACCAGATTCTGGAAGGCATATTGCACATGTAAGAGGGGGTTGCTCCTGGTTAAGAAAAAAATCATGTGTAAACTCTGACAGACAGTTAACAGGCTAATATCAGGACTCAAGCTCTAAAAGCTGTGAAGCAGCAACTCTAACTGCTGCACCACCGTATACATATTTTGTAAAATAATAAGGACAATGGCAAACTTGTGTTGAAAATACAGGCGCTGGTCATAAAATTAGAATATCATGACAAAGTTGATTTATTTCAGTAATTCCATTCAAAAAGTGAAAGTTGTATATTAGATTCACTCATTACACACAGACTGATGTATTTCAAATGTTTATTTCTTTTAATGTTGATGATTATAACTGACAACTAATGAAAGTCCCAAATTCAGTATCTCGGAAAATTAGAATATCAATTAAGACCAATGCAAAAAAAGGATTTTTAGAAATGTTGGCCAACTGAAAGGTATGAACATGAAAAGTATGAGCATGTACAGCACTCAATATTTAGTTGGCGCTCCTTTGGCCTGGATTACTGCAGCAATGCGGCGTGGCATGGAGTCGATCAGTCTGTGGCACTGCTCAGGTGTTATGAGAGCCCATGTTGCTCTGATAGTGGCCTTCAGCTCTTCTGAATTGTTGGGTCTGGCGTATTGCATCTTCCTCTTCACAATACCCCATAGATTTTCTATGGGGTTAAGGTCAGGCGAGTTTGCTGGCCAATCAAGAACAGGGATACCTTGGTCCTTAAACCAGGTACTGGTAGCTTTGGCACTGTGTGCAGGTGCCAGGTCCTGTTGGAAAATGAAATCTGCATCTTCATAAAGTTCGTCAGCAGCAGGAAGCATGAAGTGCTCTAAAACTTCCTGGTAGACAGCTGCGTTGACCTTGGACCTCAGAAAACACAATGAACCAACACCAGCAGATGACATGGCACCCCAAACCATCACTGACTGTGGAAACTTTACACTGGACCTCACGCAACGTGGATTCTGTGCCTCTCCTTTCTTCCTCCAGACTCTGGGACCTTGATTTCCAAAGGAAATGCAAAATTTACTTTCATCAGAAAGCAGCAGTCCAGTCCTTTTTGTCTTTAGCCCAGGCGAGACGCTTCTGACGCTGTATCTTGTTCAAGAGTGGCTTGACACAAGGAATGCGACAGCTGAAACCCATGTCTTGCATACGTCTGTGCATGGTGGTTCTTGAAGCACTGACTCCAGCTGCAGTCCACTCTTTGTGAATCTCCCCCACATTTTTGAATGGGTTTTGTTTCACAATCCTCTCCAGGGTGCGGTTATCCCTATTGTTTGTACACTTTTTTCTACCACATCTTGTCCTTCCCTTCGCCTCTCTATTAATGTGCTTGGACACAGAGCTCTGTGAAGAGCCAGCCTCTTTAGCAATGACCTTTTGTGTCTTGCCCTCCTTGTGCAAGGTGTCAATGGTCGTCTTTTGGACAACTGTCAAGTCAGCAGTCTTCCCCATGATTGTGTAGCCTACAGAACTAGACTGAGAGACCATTTAAAGGCTTTTGCAGGTGTTTTGAGTTAATTAGCTGATTAGAGTGTGGCACCAGGTGTCTTCAATATTGAACCTTTTCACAATATTCTAATTTTCCGAGATACTGAATTTGGGACTTTCATTAGTTGTCAGTTATAATCATCAACATTAAAAGAAATAAACATTTGAAATACATCAGTCTGTGTATAATGAATGAACCTAATATGCAAGTTTCACTTTTTGAATGGAATTACTGAAATAAATCAACTTTGTCATGATATTCTAATTTTATGACCAGCACCTGTAATTGGAGGCCAGTACATTCAGAGAAGTTGTTAGAATCACAAAAAAATACTTTATAATGTAATCTGGAGCTGTTCAAAACACCCAGATCTGAGCTTTTGGAGAGTTTACAGAATGTACCTTTGGACAATGCATCAGTTTATTTTGATTCAGTAATTAATTTCCCTAATTTTCTTATTCTAACACGGGATCAGAAATGTGAATGTTACCATATACTACTTTACACCGATCAGTCACAACATTAAAGTCACTAACAGGTGACTGGATCAGAGCATCTCCAAAATAGCCAGTTTTGTGGGGTGTTCCTGATATGCAACAACAACAACATTTATTTATATAGCACATTTTCATACAAAAAGTAGCTCAAAGTGCTTTACATAATGAAGAGAAGAAAAATAAAAGACAAAATAAGAAATTAAAATAAGACAACATTAGTTAACATAGAAAGGAGTAAGGTCCGATGGCCAGGGTGGACAGAAAAAACAAAAAAAAACTCCAGAAGGCTGGAGAAAAAAATAAAATCTGTAGGGGTTCCAGGCCACGAGACCGCCCAGTCCCCTCTGGGCATTCTACCTAACATAAATGAAATAGTCCTCTTTGTAGTTCGGGTTTTTCACGGAGTCACTTGATGCTGATGGTCATACAGACTTCTGGCTTTTAATCCATCCATCATTGTTGGAACATCATGGTGCTTTGGGTAGATGGTGGTGCAGTGGCTAGTACCTACCATAAATTGTCCAGGAAAGGACAACCTCTGAACCAGCGACAGGGTCATGGGCACCCAAGGTTCATTGTTGCTCACAGGGAGCAAAGACTGGCCTGTCTGGTCTGATCCCATAGGAAAACTACTGTACCACAAATTGTTGAAAAACTGTAATGCTGGCCATGAGATGTCAGAACACACAGTGCACTGTAGCTTGCTGTGTGTGAGACTGCATAACTGCAGTCCAGTCAATGTGCCCATCCTCACTAGCCGTCCACTGTCAAAAGTACAAGGAGCATGTGAGTGTCAGAACTAGAATATGGAGCAATGGAAAGAGGTAGCCTGGTCTGATGAATTATATTTTATTTTGCATCATGTGGACAGTGGGGTGGCACAGTGGCGCAGTGAGTAGCGCTGCTGCCTTGCAGTAAGGAGACCCGGGTTCGCTTCCCAGGTCCTCCCTGTGTGGAGTTTGCATGTTCTCCCCGTGTCTGTGTGGGTTTCCTTCCGGTGCTCCGGTTTCCTCCCACAGTCCAAAGACATGCAGGTTAGGTGCATTGACGATTCTAAATTGTCCCTAGTGTGTGCTTGGTGTGTGTGGGTGTGTGTGCCCTGCCCGGGGTTTGTTTCCTGCCTCACGCCCTGTGTTGGCTGGGATTGGCTCCAGCCAATATAGTGGGTTGGATGAGGGATGGATGTGGACAGTTGGATGCATGTGCATCATATACCTAGGGAAGAAATAGAAGCAGATGCGTTATGGGAAGAGGGCAAGCTGGTGGAGGCAGTGTGATGCTCTGGACAATGTTCTGCTAGGAAACTTTGGGTCCTGGCATTCATGTGGATGTTACTTTGACACCTAAATGGCAACATGTATTGCTTGTCTGTTTTACGAATATGACGCATCATGAAATACTGCAGTTCTTCAGAAATGGTTTGAAGAACATGAAAAAGAGTTCAAGGTGTTGACTCGTCCTCCAAATTTCCCAAATCTCAATCCAATCAAGTATCTGTGGAATGTGCAGGAAAAACAAGTCTGATCCATGGAGGTCATACCTTGCAACTTACAGAAATTAAAGGATCTGCTGTTAACATCTTGGTGCCGGATTCCATGGGACATCTTCAGAGGTCTTGTGGAGTCCATGACTTGAAGTCTCAGAGCTGTTTTGGCGGCACAAGCGGGACCTACACAATATTAGACAGCTGGTTTTAATGTAGTGCCTCATCAGTGTGTATTAATTACAAATTGGACATATATAAATGAAAGACCTGTGTGTGTGTGTGTGTGTGTGTGTGTGTGTATGGAGCAGTCCACTCTGCACACCCTCATCCATAGCCACTAGATGGCGCATGCATGCACTTTTACATTTTTCTGGTGCTTGCTACAAAAGACCTGTGTACAGCAAATGCCACTGCTCAACAACAATGTTGTGCTAATGACACAGATTAAGAGACACAACATCAAAATGAAGCAATCACTACAGCTCAATAAAGTGCAAGTGAAACACGTCAGCAATGGTGGGCTAAGCTTCAGGTTTTCATTAAAAACATTTTTTATCTGGAGGTATTTTCTAAAGACAAAGATTAATAGGACTGATATGCTAGTGATAAGGCTAAAATATTGTATTGCCAGTGTTTTCTCACAAAAGCCAGTGGGGCAGCAAGCACAAGGTGGGTCCACATCTTCTGCACTGGGTAATTCTTAAGAGTTAGCCAATGCATCTCCAAGTTAACAAATATAGTAAAACTGCTAGGGCATCTTCAGGTTGTTTTTTTGTCCCGAAGACCACATGCAGCTAGTTACTATATATTTTATAGACCTAATTGATTTTACTTTTAATATTATCAATTTTTTACATTCATTTTTTTTTGGAGGTTAGAGGGAGCCAAAAAATACTTTAACACTTGAATTACTGAATTATTGTGATGATTTTTTAGTTATAAACACCATGCACAGGGCAGGAAGATGTCTTTGGAGAGTGTTCATGCGCTGGGGTTTTGGAAAAAGAACACACACAATACTTAATATTAACATCCCTGCTAAGTAATTAGCTCTTTTCAGGCAGAAATATGTATGTTTTTCATTGAAATGTCTTCCTATTTCTTTTTAATAGAGCAGATTGTCAAAGTCTGCAGCCTTACAATTAATTTTTTCCCATTTGCGTTCACTTACTGTACTTTGTGGTTAAATGCTAAATGAAAGAAAAAGGAAGATGATTGATTGTTGAACAATGTTTTCTTTGTCCTACACTGCACTCATTATGTATCTGGGAACTAAGTTATTAACACCTACAAGTCATATTATTTCTGGGTTCAATCAATAATGCATTGTATTAATAAAGAAATTGAAGTGAATTCAACTTTATCCACACTATCAAATGTAAAAAGTAAACTGATAATTTTTGACCAGTCACAGATATTCTATTATCATTATTTAAAACCTCTCTTACAGGGTGTGTGTCTAACAGCAACAATAACATTTATTTCCAAAACACTGGATGTATTTCAAAGTTCTTTACAAGAGGTCAAATGAAAAGTTGCAAGAGATAAAAATAGAAACAAATTTAAAAGAATAATTAGTAATAATAATAATAATATAATGATAATTCTTTACATTTATATAGTGCTTTTCTCACTACTCAAAGCACTTTACACAGTGAGTGGGGAGCCACTTCAACCAGCACTAATATGCAGAATCCACCTGAATGATATGACAGCAGCCAATTTTTATGCCCTTGAGTGCACCACACATTAACTGTTAGGTGGTGAAGGGTTGAGAAATAGTTCACCAAGTAGAGACAGGGGGTCAGAATGACCAGGTTGTCGTGGGTGATTTAGCCAGAACATCGGGGTACACCCTACTCTTTACAAAGGATGCCCAGGAATCTTTTGTGAAAACTGAGAGTCAGGACCTCAGTTTTACATCTTATTCATAGGACGGAGCCATTTTTACAGTACTGTACTGGGACATTGGGATCCACATTCAGACCTCAGGGCAAGTGCCCCCTGATGGCCATGCCAACACCTCTTCAGGCGGCAACCCAAGCATTTCCTTGTTGGTCTCCCATCCAAGTACTGGCCGGGCCCAAACATGCATAGCTTCAGGTTACCTGTTCTTAAGTGCATGTGCTATGTAATAGACAAGAATAAGTCAATACACACTTTACATAATATAGATATACTGTACAAGTAATAGAAAAATTAGAGTTCTTATACAGAGATTTTTTAAGTCTTGTGATAAGTGGTCTGTGGTGCTGTGAAGGTTTTAAATAAATAAACACATCCTGGGAAGTGCAAGTGGGTGTGTGCAAGTGCGCTTTGCTCTGGGGATGACTGGGATGCTTGGCTAATCACACATATACATGCAAAAGTGAACAGATCAGTCAGGTCCCTCTTTCATACCTTGGAAATAACGGTCACACCTGCGCCTAATTAAGCCATTATAATAGAAGTCTGTATGGCAGAGGGGAGAGAAACAGAACGAAAGAGAGAGATTAATGAAAGACCAGGAAAAAAGAGAGTGAATAACAGGAGATTAATGAGGGCAGGATCGGGAGATGCCAGAGTGTGCAGGAGAGGAGTCAGGCAACCTGGAGGAGTACCCCAAAGAGGAACTTAGGGCCAATGCTTGGGTGCTGAAGAGGGTCACTCCAGCTGAGCATTTCTTGGGGTAGTTGGAGTGACCCAGTGCTTGAAAGGGGACCCTGCATAAGGCCAAGTTGTGGCAGCTGGAGACAAAGGAGCGAGGGCATTAGAAAGGATGCACCACGGACTGAGTTTTAGAATTGCTTCCTGTCTTGTGATTTTAACCTCATTTTATTGGATTATTTATTGAACTGTTTTGACCATCATGTTCACTTGTTTTTATTGGATTATTTATTGAAGACTGATTAATGAACTGCACAGTTTGGAACACTTTTTTGTTTGGATTTTAATAAAAGCACTTGTCACCTTTACACCTACCCCTTTTAGTAAGTGTGTGTCCTCATTTCCCCAGCTCATCTCGGTTCATGACTATTAACGGTTCCTTGTTCAAGAGACTCCACGATGCAATAAGGTAGTGTGGAGCTGACCTAGTGTGGTCGAAATTTAACATCTTATTAAAGAAAGAAACATCTTCTAACAGGACAATTCAGTAATCAGGCAGGAGAAAAGCTGTTCATTGTATCTTTTAATTACTCCTTGGCAAAATGCCTTGGGGGGAGCATTCTTCAAAAGCAGTCCGTAACAGCATGGTCAGAAAGGACAGAGAAACAAAGAATAGAGGTTCATTTTATCAACTGTTGAACTTACATACTGCGTCAATCAATGCATACATTTTACTCTGGTTGGTTCCTTGGTTTACACCCAAATGATTTATATAAAATAAAAGTCTATTATATTATATTCTGGTTCTTCTTATACCATTTGAGATGAGCCACCACCCTTGAAATTTCTGTGCATATAACAACTGTCCATTCTAGTTTATAGGACATCTGTTGGTATCTTAGTCATCTCTTTGTCATCCTTCAGTACAGTTTGTATTTTACATCAGCCTTTCTTTAGGTACATCCTTTATTTACTTGAACATCTCACTATTTTTCCTAAACCAATTCTTATATTTCATTGTGCATTTTGTTGTTCACTTGATCTTTATCTCACTTCTGACATTTATTAACCCTTTATTATATTTCTTAAAGATGAATGCTATGTTACCCTAAAATTATTCTTCCACACTGGACCATCACAAGTCTCTGAAGGTAAGTCTGATGGTAAGGTCTGATGGCTGGGGAGGACAGAAAAGAATAAAAAAAACTCCAGGGGCAAGATGCTGGAGAAAAAACAAAATTTGCAGAGGTTCCAAGGCCAAAAGACCACTCAGGACCAACTGGGTATTCTACTTTAAATAAATGTACTTACGTAGTTCCTTATTGTTTTTTAAGCTTTGTCATAGGAGAATTAATGGAGACACGTGTAGACAAACTATCACCAATAAAAAGAGATTCATCTACCTAACTGGCATAGATGGACCTGGTTGGGAAAGCATATCTTACTCTGCCAGAAAAAATGACACCGTCTGGGGGCAATATACCCTGGGGATGTGCTATGTGCCACTGAAGAGCTTTTTGCCGGGGTGACTATAACAATGATTGACAAATGAGATTGAATATAACAATATTCCCCTAAGATTTTGTAGGACACATACAAAAAGAGACTCAAGCTGTCATTAATAATAATGCAAAACACAAGTGTGGAGGAACACAAGGACCATGAGAGGGAGCTTCAGCCTGGAGTCCCTATTGCAAATTTAGGGTCATCCTCAAATTTGGGGCCAGGGAGACAGAATAATGTCCAAACAGAATCTTTGAGTGTGCAGTTGGGTGGAAGGTTTTGGCAACTACTCAATTATCCACAGGAGGACTGGCCGGATTTAAGAGAAACAGTGAAAAGAGAGGTCAAGGGGAGCTTCTGAGTGCCACTTTTATTGGTAAGTACATGACCAACCCCATATGACAAAAAGAAAATGGAATAGGGACAGGCAGGTCTATGGAGGCAGCAAGGTTCTCTGTTCTTTATATGTTGTGAGACCACATTTTTAAACCTTCCATTGTGTTATTTAAGCCCCTGTCATTTTGTGTGTTTTAGCCTGTGTGTATTTTTTGGCACAGTGCTTACAACAGTAAATCATAATATCTATCCATCCATTCACATTGTAAGCCTTTTTGTCCTCCTAAGGATTGCTTCAGGTTATTGCATTTCCAGCAATGACTGGCATACTGCAAGAACCAAACTTGAAAGATGTAACCATACATTTCAAGACTAACTCCCAAGTGTACCCACAATGCCCCAGCATAAGTCAGCCTAACAGAATGGCTTTCAACTTTAAGACAAAAACGTGAATGTCCGGTGGAAACCCATACATATGTACACTGACAGAATACACAGACTTCAAAAAAATGGGAGCATCTTCAGGATCTGACCGATGTGAAGAGGCATTGTTGCTCTGTGCTTTATATTTTTTAAAGAACCATAAATATCCTGAAAAAATTTTCTGGGTACTAAGCAGAGCTCAATATATTTGTTTATTTGACATCATTGCCTGTCACTTGATGATGTGTTACCTTTTCTTCAGCAAACTGAAATTGGAGAGCAGGCTTTGCCAATAAGAATCCCTTAATCTCGTCTCTGATCGATAAATTGCAGGATGAATTTCGCACATCAGATATCTTGGCTTTGTGTTTTTTGCAAGTAATCTGGGTTCATCTGAAATCCCTGAGGTGCCGGGAGGCTTGGAAGCATTACAATGTGTATATATACACTGTACATTCACAATGAAATAATAAAAAAGGTGAATTTTGCAGAGGTGTCAACTTTGATACTTCATCTTTATCTTGTGTTTTACAATATACTGAATATATTACTGAGATTAAAATATTTAACATGAAGATATATCAGAGAATAAGATTCAGGCAAGAATTCTGAATTTCTCCCTCAATATCAATTACTATTTAAGTAGTGTTTGTGTTTTATTATTTTTTTATAGGGTACAGATAATCATTCACTGGTAAGTTGGATTAGGCAGTACATTACTAGTGTTATTATTTGACTGACTCCTTTACTTAGGGGTGACTTGCAGCTTTTGAGATACAACTAGTTAAATTTCCTTTGTTTTTCCAATTGGGGCACAGGCAGGTGATGTGATTTGCTCATTGTCACGCATGTATCAGCACCAGGATTTGAACCCACAACCTCAAAGTCTGAGGTCCAAAGTCTTAACCACTACAACACACTGTCTGCCCTGTACTCATAGTAGGCATGTAGATGTAGTATTATCAGCCAATCACTTTATCTAACAGAGTACTTTTCACATTGAGCATCATATCCAAACACTATAGAAAGGAACTCCCACTGCAGTAAAAACCGGTTACATTGTACTTTTGAATTAGTGTAAATCTTAAATATAATTATATTTAATTTAATTATAATTATGAAAAATTGAATGCTAACCAGGGGTGGTATGGTGGCGCAGTGGTAGCGCTGCTGCTTTGCAGTAAGGAGACCTGGGTTCGCTTTCCGGGTCCTCCCTGCGTGGAGTTTGCATGTTCTCCCCGTGTCTGCATGGGTTTCCTTCGGGTGCTCCGGTTTCATCCCACAGTCCAAAGACATGCAGGTTAGGTGCATTGGTGATTCTAAATTGTCCCTAGTGTGTGCTTGGTGTGTGTGTGCCCCGCAGTGGGCTGGCACCCTGCCTGGGGATTTGTTCCTGCCTTGCGTTCTGTGTTGGCTGGGATTAGCTCCAGCAGACCCCCGTGACCCTGTGTTAGGATATAGCAGGTTGGACAATGACTGACTGACTGAATGCTACCCAGCTTCCATCTATTCCCCTTCAACTTCAAATTAGGGCCTTTGAGGCTGGGGATTATATTGTTTCAAAAAACACTAAACAAATTATCATTGCACACCATGTAGATGCCCATTAGGGTCACTAATTTATTAACCTTTCACATTTAGGTATAAGAGGAGAATAGAATATTTAGAACCAAGCTACACAAACTCAAAGAGAATGTGCAAAGGAAGGCAAGAATGAAGGAAGGTACATAGGAAGTGTACAGGCTAAATTTGAAGCCTCTCTCCTCATCTGGTTAGGACGAGCAGCTACAATGGAGAGTGCTGGCTTCTACCTGTCTTCCCTGGATTAACCTTTGAATGGAACACCTTGCTTTAGTTTCTCTAGCTAATTTCAAAGTACTAACAACTGCTGGGCAGAAGGTCTTGCAAACTCTTGAATGACTCCTATGACCTAACTGTTTATGTAGATAGAGGGTCAGAGATATCTTGCCTAATGGTAATATAGGGGAACAAAGCCCATTACATTGCAGGAAGTAGAAGGTTGCAACCCTGAATCAACCTGATAGAGTTAGCCATTTAAAAGCTACATAAAACTCAAGA
This sequence comes from Erpetoichthys calabaricus, assembly GCF_900747795.2. NCBI lineage: Eukaryota > Metazoa > Chordata > Cladistia > Polypteriformes > Polypteridae > Erpetoichthys > Erpetoichthys calabaricus. Next base: position 141,656,288 of record NC_041397.2, on the reverse strand, counting down.
TTTCATTCATCTTCTGAAATGTAGAGGCTGTAGCACATAGCAGACCTAACCCAACCCCAGAAATAATTACATGACGTAACCCAGAAGTGGTTTTGGTAAAGGGTAATAGGCCACCCCATACCAGCTGACTGTTGAGTATAGATTGAAGTGATGAGCGAAATAATGGACCACTGTAAAGGTGGAAGACAGGCCAGGCTAGATAGTGTAAGCAAAAGTGATAGAGATACTAGGTAAAGCAAGAAATCTTTATTGGAGGAGTTGGAGAAGTAGACAAACCTCTTCACCTTCTAGACTCATTAGATAGCCTCAAAAATTAAATGTGGCTGTCATTTTCCCATCACATGTGCTAATCATACCTTTGAGTAGTAGTACATACAGAAAGCAAATGTCAAAGGAGGTGTTAGATTGATTTATGACTTTAAGCCCCGCCCCCAAATATGAAAATATGCAAATATGAAAATATAAAAATATGAAAATAGGATATATAAAAATATAAAAATATGAAAATAGGATATATAAAAATATGAAAATATAAAAATATAATTTATGTAAATATAAAAATATGAAAATTTATGAAACTAAAAATATGAACTATACCCCGCCCCTGGGGGGTTGGACCTCCGTCATAATTGATCATCTCTAAACCACACCTTTTAGGGTGGGTCTTTCGTAAATCGGACACCTATCACTCCCCATTAACAATACTCACGCCCCTGAGGTACGCCTTTATCTCTCAATCCGCCTATAGGGCTAGGGGTGAGGCGTGTCTCTCACCACCGACTGTGGGAGGAGCCGAAAGAGTTCTTGTATAAAATTCTAGACATTCAGTGAAAACGCCATGACACACAAAAAGCAAACAGAATGGACGGTCTTGTGAACGCCCCCAAGAAAGCAAACAGGGTGTCCAGAAGAACGTTACGGGAGTTACGGGAACCACGCTTCAGCTCAGTCTGGTACGACTCTTAACTGTGCTTTGTGCCGGGTAGAGTTGAAAAGAAATGCTGAGGGACAGCTCACGATCGCTGTTTCCAAGAAGGAGCCTATCCTTCCCGAATATAACGAGGCCAGTCACGAAGAGGAGGAAGATAAAGAAAATGTGATAAAGGAGCGAGTGAGTGAAATTAATTTTTCTATAAAAGACTGGACTTTTTTTAAAGCTCTTATGCCAAATATTGATGAAGCTATTTACCAAGGGAAACTGTCTGACCAGATGAAAAGAATTAAAAGAAAATTGGAGGAGGAGTTTAGCATGTTGAATAATTCATGCTCGGAGGAGGAGGAAGAAAACTGGGAGGCAACCACCCCTAAGTGAGTGGGGATAAATACAGAGATCTTTTCCCCCCAGTCTACATTAACCTAAAAACCTATCGAGATGTCTTCAAATACTTACCCTACTGAAGCTGGTGCTAGCTGGTCCGGTCGTCTCCCTGTTCTCTCGGCCTCTGAGGTGGCAGAAGTCCTCGACATTTTGATGCGCTCCGAAGAACCAAGCTCCGGAGGTATGGAACATACGTCCGCCGCTGACTACCTGTTTTGGCCGGCTAACCTTCAAGCCAACACCGCCTACTCTACTCCCGACGAGATGATCGACACTAACCTACAGCCCTGCTACTCGGCTGCTGACCAGATGCTGACAGACAACGATGTGTTTTGGTCGGGTGACAACCAACACCCCGCCGGCTATGCTCCTGATCAGACCTGTTGGTCTATGGAACAGACGGCGCTCTGCGACGGCCTGTTTTGGCCCGACGACATCGTACCTAACTCCGGGTACTCTGCCCCTAACAACTCTCCTTCAGACCCACCGTCTTGGCCGGATCTTCTGATGCCCTCAAACGACCAGATCTATTGGCCCGAACCTCAGTTACCCGCCCCTGATGATATGTATTGGCTGGACAGTCTCCTGGAGAACCGTACAGTACCTGACCATTTTGTCCCTGCTGAAGATGCTCGGAGGAGCCTAATGGGAGCTGAGGAGATAGCCGTGCAGGCCATGCGGCAAGAAGAGGCCATGGACAACCTGGTAGATGCTCTGTCCACATGGAAGCCATCGTCCCGGTATGCTGATTATGAGAGTATGGACATTGAGCAAACTGACGGGCCCCTGGGTCAAACACTTCGAAAGACTCTGAAACTGGTCAAGAGTTTGATTGCGGCTCTGCTGCACATAATAGTCGATCGGGACCTAAAAAGCACCTGTCATGGCTGTTTCATAGATCACCCCAGCCAGACACAGCATACGTGTCTGTTTGAGCCTGACTCTGTTTATCGGGTTGGCCGCTTTCAAGAGGTTCTGACTGTTTTCCGCAAACCTTGGCTCAGAAGCCTGGTCATAAAGACTCTGGGTTGCTTCAACATCTTTCCGCCTTTTCACAAGGTTCATTCATTTGTGCAAAATGCCGTCGATGAACTGAAAAAAGAACATTCTATTAGCGAAGCCATTGTACAAGCCTTTCACAACATGGACGATCCCTCTTACTCGAAAATACGTGAAATAGCCGATGCCTTTTCTAAAAGACATTTTTCTGAACCGAACACGACCGATGCACCTTTGGGGTTTTACGGGGAGTATGACTTAGAAAAATCAGACGAAGTGTCTGCACTCAATGTTCCTGTTCTATGAAATGTTTTAATCATGTTTTTAATACTGCCGTTTTCAAATTTTAATAATGTTTTTAATCATGCTGTTTTCAAATTTTAATAATGTTTTTTAATCATGCTGTTTTGAAATTTAAACAATGTTGTTTTGAAAATTAACAATAAAGACTCATTTGATTTTTAAACCATTGACATTTTTCTTTCACCGTCGACGATGGAGGGTTACTTGAAAAAAGTTTATTATAACCCGGCAAATCCTGGTAGCTTTGGGGGAAAAGACTCTTTGAAAAGAGCTCTTGAGGTTTCGGGTCAGAAAAGTAATGACCAACAGGTGTCGGATTGGTTATCCGGTCAATATGCTTATACAATTCACAAACCCGCTAGAAGGCATTTTAGGAGAAATAAGGTTTATGTATCCGATATAGACTCGCAATGGCAGATGGATTTAGCGGACATGACAAATGTGTCCGAGCATAATCTGGGGTATAAATATTTGTTAACCTGTATCGACGTACTTTCTAAGTACGCGTGGGTACGCCCCCTGAAGAACAAAACGGGTAAGGAAGTGACAAGAGCCTTCCAAGACATTCTGAGTGCCGGTCGAACTCCAAAGAAGCTCCAGACCGATAAGGGTAAAGAGTTTTTCAACCGAGATTTTCAAAAACTGTTAAAGAAGATAGGAATAAAACATTTCACCACAGGAAACGAATTAAAGGCCTCTGTGGTGGAGAGATTTAACCGCACACTAAAATCTAAAATGTGGAAATATTTCAGCGCTTATAACACGAGAGCCTACATCGATAAATTGCCGGATCTAGTATACTCTTACAACAAAAGTTATCATCGAAGCATAAAAATGGCTCCTTCCGATGTTAACGCGTTAAATTCCTGGAAAGTTTTCAAAAACTTATACGGCGTAGCCAGCCCCCCGGGTCCGCCGCTGTTTAAGTTCAAAGTAGGAGACACAGTTAGGGTGTCTAAAACCAGACATCCTTTTGAGAAAGGTTATGAGCAAACATTTTCAGATGAAATCTTTACCGTATCTGAACTTGTACCTAGGGAACCGGCGGTGTACAAACTGAAAGACTACGATGGTGAAGAGATTGTAGGATCCTTTTACGACCCTGAATTACAGAAAATTAAATTCGGATCCACAGACGTTTACAGGATTGAAAAAATACTGGCTAGGAAAGTTAAGAATAAAAAACGACTCATTTTAGTCAAATGGCTCGGCTGGCCAGAAAAATTTAACAGCTGGATACCGGAGAGCCAAGCCCAAGATGTTCAATAAAATCCAGAACGCTCCTAATCGACTCTTCATTCTCTAGCGGTATACGATGGAGCGCAAAAGTTTTTTTGTGACTCTACCGAGCAACGCGTCCTCAGACATTTTCCCTAACAACACAATTTCCAATTTCACGACGAAGCTTGCTAAACCCATAGAATTAGAAGGTTCTTGGGAAGTCGGTCTAGCCGAAATTCAGTACCCACATACGTGGAATACCATAGACAAACCGGATAACGAATTCTACGTTTCAGCTCCAGGGGTAAAAAAACATTACTACATTCCATGCGGATATTACGAAGGTATTCACGACCTACTGTCTTTTATGAATTCGACAACCTTAAGCCTGCCCACTTTGACAGATGTTGCAGCTGGATTTGTCCCTTCCGAGAGCTCTGCGAAATTCAGTTATAATGCTGTGGAAAGAAGAGTCTACGTGGTACCGGGTGAAAAGGATGAAACTATACACTTGAAAGGACAGCTGGGTCGAATATTAGGAGCGCATCCTGATCAGACTCGGGGTTTAACTTATAAGGCACCTTTCCCCGCCGACATCAGGGCCGGCTTTTACACTTTGTACGTGTACGGGGATATGGTATCTCATCAGAGAGTCGGAGACAGCTACGTACCCCTTTTGAGGTGTGTTCATATAGAGGATCAGGCTAATAAAATTACAACCATCACATATGACAAACCGCATTATGCCCTAGTCAGCAAGAATCATTTTGACACAGTGACTATTGAAATAAAGACGGACCAGAACAAAAACGTGCCATTTCAGTTTGGTAAGGTGATAGTGAAGTTGCATTTCAGACCCATCAGGCATTGTATGCACGACTGAAACAATGAGGACTTACCAGGACCCGACACCTTACATCCAATATTATCAGACCCAAGCGGGTAATGGCTTACCGGGATTCTCTGGATCCCCTGTAATGTATGGTGGGGGGATTGGAGGTATATTTCGAGGATTGTTTAGAAGAGCTTTACCTCTCCTGAAAAAAGGCTTTGACATCGCAAAACCACATATCAAATCCGCGGCTAAAAATATTGTAAAAGATGTGATCACAGGGGCTATATCCAGTGCTGCGGGTGGAGTCCTAGAAAAGCAGGAGGGAGCGGGCTTGATGGTCATGAGAAAGACAAAACGCAAGAGACCACCGGGGTCGCGTCAGGCCCCGCCAGCTAAAAAGGCCGGGCGCACTATTTTTACAGCATTATCTAAACGTCGTCAGAAGAGGAACAAGACTAAAGCAAGCAAAAAGAAGAAGAGAGACATTTTTTAAGAGAAGATGGCTTTCGTACACAGAATGTCCGAAGAGTGTGTCAAATCTGAACTGGATCTGTTTACGGTGCCTTTCACTCAAACGAGTGTAGATAAAAGTATATACGTTGAAGTCCCACCACTCTCAGCCCTCTCTGAAGTAGCTCCGCTAGAATTTCTCATAGCCGGAAATGGGGAAGATTACCTGGATTTGAATAACACTCTTCTACACCTAAGGGGAAAGATAGTGAACGCTGACGGGACTAACATACCTGCCGGGGCAAAGGTCGGATTTGTCAACTACCCTATAGCCAGTTTGTTTTCTCAAGTTGATGTCACCCTGGGGGACCGCCTAATATCGCAGAGTTCAAATTGTTATCCTTACCGAGCGGTCTTAGAAGGTCTGCTAAATTACAGCCAAGAGACTCTTCATTCTCAGTTTGCTACAGGACTTTTTTACAAAGATACACTTAACAAATTGGAAGAGACAGACCCCGCCGGAGAAAACATCGGTTTGAATAACAGAAGCGCCTATACAGCCGGTAGCAGGACTGTCGAACTTCTGGGGCACATACATACAGATCTCTTTTTCCAGGAAAAACTACTATTGAACGGCCTAGACTTGAAGATTAAAATGGTTCGGAACAAAGATGAATTCTGTTTAATGTCCGGTGATGCCGAACGTTACAGAGTAATCATAACATCAGCCTCTCTGTTTGTAAAAAAAGTAAAAGTTTCACCGGCCGTGAAATTAGGACACGCTCATGCCCTTACATCAGCCAATGCTAAATACCCTGTGGAAAGGGTGAATATGAAAGTATTCAGTATGCCCGCGGGAATCCGAGTATGCAATCAAGAAAACCTGTTTCTGGGTCAACTACTAAAGTATGTGGTGATTGGCATGGTGGATAATGAGGCCTTTTTGGGGTCTTATACACGTAACCCGTTCAATTTCAAACACAACGATGTAGAGTTCCTGGCTCTGTACATGGACGGTGAACAGATTCCCGCCAAGCCTTTTCAACCAGACTTTGTAAGCGGCAACAGTGCCAGAGAATATTATAATCTGGTATTGGCCACTGGTAAGCATTTGAAGGATCAAGCTCTGTCTATCAGCCGTTCAGAGTTCTCGCAAGGATATACTCTTTTCGCTTTTGATCTAACCCCCGATCAAGAATGCGGTGATCATTTTTCATTAGTTAAAACTGGAAACATGAGATTTGAATTACGCTTCCGCGTCCCTCTCCCTCGGACCGTCAATCTAATAGTATATGCGGTCTTTGACAACATCATCGAAATCAACCAGAGACGTAATGTTCTGTATGACTACTAATAAGCACCATGAATACAAAACAATTAACACAACTACTGTCCCAAGACCCCTACACCGAAAGATATTTCCGCGGTGTGCTGGCGTGTGATCAACTACCGGAAAAAAATAACGTCTTACCGGCCATGTTTGTAGTGAATACTCACCGTCAAACCCAACCCAGAGAACACTGGCTGAGGATTTACCTCACAGAAGACGGAAATGTGGAGCTTTTTGATTCCTATGGAAATCCTCCGGACTTTATCTACTTCCCGAATGACATTTACCGTTTCTTAAGCAAAAACTGTAAACAAATCATTTACAATAACCGACAGCTTCAAAGTCTGGTTGAAAAGGCTTGGCGGGAATCTGTTCACCGTCCATGTACAGAGCCAGGAACTCTACATCGTTGTGTTTGAAATTGAACGGGTTACGTGTATAAGACCCCGAAAAGGCCTCATTATCCACCATGCCAATCACCACATACTTTAGTAGTTGACCCAGAAACAGGTTTTCTTGATTGCATACTCGGATTCCCGCGGGCATACTGAATACTTTCATATTCACCCTTTCCACAGGGTATTTAGCATTGGCTGATGTAAGGGCATGAGCGTGTCCTAATTTCACGGCCGGTGAAACTTTTACTTTTTTTACAAACAGAGAGGCTGATGTTATGATTACTCTGTAACGTTCGGCATCACCGGACATTAAACAGAATTCATCTTTGTTCCGAACCATTTTAATCTTCAAGTCTAGGCCGTTCAATAGTAGTTTTTCCTGGAAAAAGAGATCTGTATGTATGTGCCCCAGAAGTTCGACAGTCCTGCTACCGGCTGTATAGGCGCTTCTGTTATTCAAACCGATGTTTTCTCCGGCGGGGTCTGTCTCTTCCAATTTGTTAAGTGTATCTTTGTAAAAAAGTCCTGTAGCAAACTGAGAATGAAGAGTCTCTTGGCTGTAATTTAGCAGACCTTCTAAGACCGCTCGGTAAGGATAACAATTTGAACTCTGCGATATTAGGCGGTCCCCCAGGGTGACATCAACTTGAGAAAACAAACTGGCTATAGGGTAGTTGACAAATCCGACCTTTGCCCCGGCAGGTATGTTAGTCCCGTCAGCGTTCACTATCTTTCCCCTTAGGTGTAGAAGAGTGTTATTCAAATCCAGGTAATCTTCCCCATTTCCGGCTATGAGAAATTCTAGCGGAGCTACTTCAGAGAGGGCTGAGAGTGGTGGGACTTCAACGTATATACTTTTATCTACACTCGTTTGAGTGAAAGGCACCGTAAACAGATCCAGTTCAGATTTGACACACTCTTCGGACATTCTGTGTACGAAAGCCATCTTCTCTTAAAAAATGTCTCTCTTCTTCTTTTTGCTTGCTTTAGTCTTGTTCCTCTTCTGACGACGTTTAGATAATGCTGTAAAAATAGTGCGCCCGGCCTTTTTAGCTGGCAGGGCCTGACGCGACCCAGGTGGTCTCTTGCGTTTTGTCTTTCTCGTGACCATCAAGCCCGCTCCCTCCTGCTTTTCTAGGACTCCACCCGCAGCACTGGATATAGCCCCTGTGATCACATCTTTTACAATATTTTTAGCCGCGGATTTGATATGTGGTTTTGCGATGTCAAAGCCTTTTTTCAGGAGAGGTAAAGCTCTTCTAAACAATCCTCGAAATATACCTCCAATCCCCCCACCATACATTACAGGGGATCCAGAGAATCCCGGTAAGCCATTACCCGCTTGGGTCTGATAATATTGGATGTAAGGTGTCGGGTCCTGGTAAGTCCTCATTGTTTCAGTCGTGCATACAATGCCTGATGGGTCTGAAATGCAACTTCACTATCACCTTACCAAACTGAAATGGCACGTTTTTGTTCTGGTCCGTCTTTATTTCAATAGTCACTGTGTCAAAATGATTCTTGCTGACTAGGGCATAATGCGGTTTGTCATATGTGATGGTTGTAATTTTATTAGCCTGATCCTCTATATGAACACACCTCAGAAGGGGTACGTAGCTGTCTCCGACTCTCTGATGAGATACCATATCCCCGTACACGTACAAAGTGTAAAAGCCGGCCCTGATGTCGGCGGGGAAAGGTGCCTTATAAGTTAAACCCCGAGTCTGATCAGGATGCGCTCCTAATATTCGACCCAGCTGTCCTTTCAAGTGTATAGTTTCATCCTTTTCACCCGGTACCACGTAGACTCTTCTTTCCACAGCATTATAACTGAATTTCGCAGAGCTCTCGGAAGGGACAAATCCAGCTGCAACATCTGTCAAAGTGGGCAGGCTTAAGGTTGTCGAATTCATAAAAGACAGTAGGTCGTGAATACCTTCGTAATATCCGCATGGAATGTAGTAATGTTTTTTTACCCCTGGAGCTGAAACGTAGAATTCGTTATCCGGTTTGTCTATGGTATTCCACGTATGTGGGTACTGAATTTCGGCTAGACCGACTTCCCAAGAACCTTCTAATTCTATGGGTTTAGCAAGCTTCGTCGTGAAATTGGAAATTGTGTTGTTAGGGAAAATGTCTGAGGACGCGTTGCTCGGTAGAGTCACAAAAAAACTTTTGCGCTCCATCGTATACCGCTAGAGAATGAAGAGTCGATTAGGAGCGTTCTGGATTTTGTCTAGAATTTTATACAAGAACTCTTTCGGCTCCTCCCACAGTCGGTGGTGAGAGACACGCCTCACCCCTAGCCCTATAGGCGGATTGAGAGATAAAGGCGTACCTCAGGGGCGTGAGTATTGTTAATGGGGAGTGATAGGTGTCCGATTTACGAAAGACCCACCCTAAAAGGTGTGGTTTAGAGATGATCAATTATGACGGAGGTCCAACCCCCCAGGGGCGGGGTATAGTTCATATTTTTATAGTTTCATAAATTTTCATATTTTTATATTTACATAAATTATATTTTTATATTTTCATATTTTTATATATCCTATTTTCATATTTTTATATTTTCATATTTTTATATATCCTATTTTCATATTTTTATATTTTCATATTTGCATATTTTCATATTTGGGGGCGGGGCTTAAAGTCATAAATCAATCTAACACCTCCTTTGACATTTGCTTTCTGTATGTACTACTACTCCTTTGTAAACATTGTACCTTTTTGTCAATTTAGGTATGGAGGCTTACTGTGAGATTTGCTTTTTCCTTCTGCAGAAAAGTAGTTTTTCTTGGAGTAGGTAAAGTGTTAGGTTTGAACCACATTAGAGAAAGTTATATTTGAAGCCAAAAATTTCATTCTTGGCCTCTGAACATTTCCCATTAACTAGTGTGAAGATACAAATACTGGAACACTCATAAAGGTTTTGGACACTGTCCCGTATACTGTAGGTCGCTGATGACTCAACAGCATTGAAATTAGTGGTATAACAGACATCAATCAAAGACAAATGATAGTTGCAAACACAGGGGAATTTATAGCGGGCGGACAGGAAACGACATATACAGCAAATAATGAAATGGAGGTGATGAAATGGAGGGAAGGCAGAAGTAAAGTCATCTGGAATGGACCGGATATGAAGTCATTTTGGAGCGTCTGATCACTGGAACTCGGAAGAGGCTTATTATTTACGTGGTAATAGAGCCGAGTTCCCAAAGGTAAGTGTCTCAATCTTCTTCCTTTTTTCTGCTAAATAAGAGAGAGAGGTATTATCGTTCTGTGTCAAATCCCCTCAGTTGTGGTGTTCATGCTGCATCGAGTCCATTGGCTGTCCCCTATTCGCGCGTGTGTGACACTAGCTGGTAACTAATTGTTTCTCTCAGTCTCCAGATAGGCCTTAAGGTGCTTCTTTATGAGCAATGGTTTAAAACGTGCCACTCTACCATACAGGCTACTGCTTTGCAGAGTCCTTGATATGAATTCCTGGTGCACCATTACTATACTCTCAGTCATGGAACTATTCAAGTCTTTTAAGGTGATTATTGGTTTTCCACTCTAGTCTTAATTCACAAGTCTGCTTCCTGTTCAGATGCTAAATTCTGTTGGTGTTCCTTTCAAGGCAGTCATTTTATATTGTACAGTAGACCTGCCCCAACATCAGAAGTAATTATAGGACATGGGGTTTTAGTATGTGGTTAATGGGACACCCCATGCCAGTGGACCATTAAGTGTAGTGTCAGAAGTCAAGTCAAGTCAAGTTGGGGAGCATACTGCACCCACTACATGATGAAACAACTCGGGATCCCGGTTGGCAACCCCACAGGCAGACATGCAGTCCAGTCCCACCCTTCAGAAATGACCCTCTATCTGCTGCAGCCAGGTAAGTGTTACGTGGGCGACCCCTCGGTCCAGCCACTTGGGTCCCCAACAATGAGGATCTTATGAGCTGGATCACCCTCGGGGAAACATGCCACATGGCCTTAGTGCTGTAACTGACGCTCCTTCACAATGCAAGTAACGTGCGTCATTTGTGACTCCATGAGCAAACACTCATTCAACACAAAGTCAAACCAACGGTACCCAAGGATTTTCCGGAGAGACACAGTACCAAAGGAGTCCAGTCTTCGTCTCAAGTCACTGGCTAGCTTCCATGACTCGCAACCACATAGCAAGACAGGAAGCACCAGGACTCTAAAGACTTGGACCTTCGTCCTTTTGAGTAGATATCGGGAGCACTACACGCACCCCTTTCCAGCGACCTCATGACCCCCCCATGCTCTCCCAATCTGTCTACTGACTCAGAAGATGAGCTGTAAAATGGCTCACTGCACAGAAAGAAGAGTGCTTGAAGGGAGATTCAAATAATTTGCTACAGTTTTGTACATTCTTCCTAATTTATGACTTTTTATCACTTAACCTTTGACTTCCAACCTGAATATGTGACTTCTTTCATTTATAAGGATATCATTCAAAGTCAATGTATTACCAATAATTCCTAAATAGACTGAAGTGGTGCAAAGGGAGTCTACATTTGCAAGGCAACACTGCCATTATCAGGACAACTTAGAGTTCTGTGATGTCTAAATACTAATACTGTAAGTGCACAAATAAACATTTTATATAGATACTTAGTTAATTGTGTAGATGTTGCTGGAAATAGCAACTGGAATTCTAACATACTGTGACAAGTTAGATGCTTCTAGTAACATCTGTAGAATTCTGACAAGTTGGAGGGGCTTTTAAAGCAATAGATGAAGGAAAAACTCAACGTTCTGAACAAAGCAAAAAAAAAAAGGATTTTAATTTAGTATTTATTACCTAATTAACTGATGATTGCATAAAGGTCTCTAACCTATGAAACAGAAAAAACTCCTGAAAGATAGTAGAAGCCTGCCAATGGAAATCCTTTTGATAAAGAAATGTAACATGTGCTTCTGAAACAAATTTGGCTGAACTGATGAGAATATTTCTAAATATGCTTCTTTCATTGATGTGTTATTTACCATCAGCATTAAAGCTAGCTTAGTGCATATTTTCATAGCATTTTACTTTTGTTTTTTTGTCAAGGTGAGGCGGTTATAATATTTGACTCTATGGCTGTATTTATAAGAACTGATTTCTCAGAAAAGAAAAGCCCCCTTGTGGATACAGCAGAACCAAAATGTATAAGCATCATGTGTGCTCCAACAACATCTAAAAATCTTTAAGGATCAAAAAACATTAGTAAGTCACTCTGTGCCAAAGACCATCTCTACCTGTTGAGAGTCCCAAACATCAATTGTTCACCACCAGACAGACCTTTTGAAGCAGCTCACTTGCATCTGTGTACCTTAGAAAAGCACAACTGACATACAAAAAAGAAAATGGTGCTCCAGCCAGACAGTTTACTTTCATTGAACACACATAGTTGAAATCTACTTATCTTAAACTATAACAATTTCTTTACCCGGAACTGACAAACCCCATTTGAATTATTTGGCAACAACTTTACAGTTAAGGCCCCAGCTGCTACTACTTTGTGACTCTAAGACCTCAGTATAGTAACCTTGTCCTGACCATTCTGAGTATGCAATCACAGGGTAACATCACTGCCTAATTTCAAAGTTTTGCAAGGAAAATAAAGGATAAGTCTGCCACCTCCACCTTTCTCCATCCAGTTTGGTTACAGATCTAAAATCAAAGCCAAAAAGCAGCACCAAATACTGCAGGAATGATCACACAGCTGTTAAATTTAGGTAACAAAAAATAAAGAGACTAATTGGAGAGGACTTTCAGAAACGAAGAGACATTCATGATTTCTTAACAGACACAAACACTCCCACAAAAATAAATAAATAAAAATTCATATAAAATCAAGACAAGAAAGGAAAAACCTGCTCCTGAATTCTCATTTTACTAGACCTGATATAAACCTTCTGGTTTTATCACAAGAGGGGGGAAGCCCCTCATTCATCCATCTTCCAAACCCACTTATCCAGAGGAAGGTCATGAGGAAACAGAATCTTTATAAACAGACAGTTAGGCTTTGCTTACCTGCTAATAAATTATCACAGTACTGTACATATATATACCGTTAATCCCCTACATGCGAACCTTCAAGTTACAAATTTTTAAAGATGCGAACATGCATGTCCAACAAATTAAATAAGGGAAAAATTAAAAATCGTAGCAGCAACGCTTAAGTTAGTTTGCGTATCTGCTGCTAGGGAGAGTACAAAACCCATACTATTATTGTTTACATCCTCAGTGAAATGCATACATCCTCTACAAGTGGTTGTGCTTTTGGCTGAATCTCTATTTATGTTGAGTTAACGCGCTTTATTTCAACTTCAAGATGTCTGTAATTAAGCATGTAAGGGTAAGTTCTTCTCTACTTAGAGAACCATATTAACATGCAATACAAAACAAAAGTAGTGTGATGGAGCACAGGTGAAATAGGGACCTTTAGTCAGACCTTGTTCTCAGCGACTTGTCCTAATCGACTAATATATGATCTTCAGATAAGAGCATCCCATCAGGAGTACTGCAAGCTTAGTGAGGGCTTTTATTTTAATATACTCAAATTGGAGTTACCACGGAAGAACTTTTCTTGTGGTGCTTTTTTACTTTTTTGTATACGAAGTATAGGGAACGTATTGTAATCGTCCAAAAATTCTATGTCGAGATTTTGAAGAATCTTGATGTTTTAGACCTCCTTGACTTTCTTCTTGGTACAACTTTTGGGCTATTTCTGTTAACCGGAAGTGGTACTTTACTTTTTATTCATGCAGCTGCAGAGTCCAATTTATTCAACTTTATTTTTTAAATAATTGTTCAATATATTATTAATTTGATTTGTTGTTGATGGTTCTTTAATGTACATAATATAACAATATAATCATTGTTTTGCAGTTTACTCCTCAAATATCCATTCCCATATTTGAGTATGCAAGAAAATCTAGGAGAGACCACTCAAAATATTCCATGAATCTTCAACGTGAACACTTACCGGGCATCAATGTTAAGTGAGTAAGTGTCAAGTGGTGATGCCATCCGATTGATCACTTTGTGTGTGGTGGCTGAAACTGGATTTGAAGAAAATCACCTAGGTTCATTTGCTAGCGGTAAGTGAGTCTACTGTACCGAGATCAGCTGAAGGAAAACAATGGGAATAAAAAATAACTTTCATTTTTTTGTTGTTAAAATGCACTAAAAAATTAAATAGAAAATACAAATATTAACTTTTAAAAGCACTTCCTTGTGTATTATGCAGTATAAATATGTTTTCAATAGGAGCCGAGGAGAGGTAGTTTAGGTCTGCATACTTAGGCTACCTGATAGTGTAAACAATGATATTAACTTTGTGCTATTTATTGTTAAAATACACAAGAAATCTGTAACAAAATACAAATACTAACTTAAAAGCATTTTCTTATGTACAAATAGCTGTACATGTACATGTTTTCAATAGGAGTTGAGGGTTGGGGGTTGCATTGTGTTCATTAGATGTCTAGGCTAACTTTGCTGGACTTATAAACAAAGTGGACTTGTGAACACAGTCTCGGAAACGGAACTCATTCGTATGTAGAGGACTTACTATATGCAGATATTCAAATCCCCTTAATCCTAATGAGGGTTGAAAAGCTTTAATGAATCAAGACATTTTGAGTAGTGTTATAAAGGTGTTTATCAAAGTCCTAATAAGATAAATAGATAGATACATTATTAATCCCCAAGGGGAAATTCACATACTCCAGCAGCAGCATACGGATAGAAATAATATTAATTAAAGAGTAATAAAATCACAGTGCAAGTTAAAAAGTGCAAGGTGGAGAGTGCGAGGCAGGTATAACAGTCAATTACATTGTATAATGTTACCATTTACCCACCCCAGTGGAATTGAAGAGTCGCATATTGTGTGGGGGAGGAACGATCTCCTCAGTCTGTCAGTGGAGCAGGACAGTGACAGCAGTCCGTTCGCTGAAGCTGCTCCTCTGTCTGGAGATGATACTGTTCAGTGGATGCAGTGGATTCTCCATGAGTGACAGGAGCCTGCTCAGCGCCCGTCGCTCCGCCACAGATGTAAAAATGTCCAGCTCCGTGCCTACAATACAGCCTGCCTTCCTCACCAGTTTGTCCAGTAGTGAGGCGTCCTTCTTCTTTATGCTGCCTCCCCAGCACACCACTGCATAGAAGAGGGCGCTCACCACAACCGTCTGATAGAACATCTGCAGCATCTTATTGCAGATGTTGAAAGACGCCAGCCTTCTAAGGAAGTATAGTCAGCGCTGTCCTCTCTTGCACAGAGCATCAGTATTGGCAGTCCAGTCCAGTTTATCATCCAACAGCACTCCCAGATATTTATAGGTCTGTACCCTCTGCGCACAGTCACCTCTGATAATCACAGAGTCTGTGAGGAGCCTGGGCCTCCTAAAATCCACCACCAGCTCTTTGGTTTTGCTGGTGTTCAGTTGTAGGTGGTTTGAGTCGCACCATTTAACAAAGTCCTTGATTAGGTTCCTATACTCCTCCTCCTGCCCACTCTTGATGCAGCCCACAATACCAATGTCGTCAGCAAACTTTTGCATGTGGCAGGATTCCGTGTTGTACTGGAAGTCCGATGTATATAGGCTGAACAGGACCGGAGAAAGTACAGTCCCCTGCGGTGCTCCTGTGCTGCTGACCACAATGTCAGACCTGCAGTTCCCGAGACGCACATACTGAGGTCTGTCTGTAAGATAGTTCATAATTCATGCCACCAGGTATGAATCTACTCCCATCTCTGTTAGCTTGTCCCTAAGGAGCAGAGGTTGGATGGTGTTGAAGGTGCTAGAGAAGTCCAGAAACATAATTCTTACTGCACCACTACCTCTGTCCAAGTGGAAGAGGGATCGGTGTAGCATGTAGATGATGGCATCCTCCGCTCCCACCTTCTCCTGGTATGCGAACTGCAGAGGGTCAAGGGCGTAGCAGACCTGTAGCCTCAGGTGGTGAAGCAGCAGCCACTCCGTGGTCTTTATCACATGTGACGTCAGGGCGACAGGCCTGAAGTCATTCAGCTCACTAGGACGTGATACCTTTGGGACTGGGGTGATGCAAGATGTTTTCCAAAGCCTCGGGACTCTCCCCTGTTCCAGGCTCAGGTTGAAGATGCGCTGTAGAGGACACCCCAGCTCCAACGCACAGGCCTTCAACAGTCGCGGCGATACTCCATCTGGACCCACTGCTTTGCTGGCACGAAGTCTCCTCAGCTCTCTGCTTACCTGGGCTGCTGTAATTGTGGGTGGGGGAAAACTCTCTCCTATGCTGGTATCAGCAGAAGGATGGGTGGAGGATGCAGTACTCTGAGGTGAGAGTGAGAGTTGGGTTAGGGTGGTCAAACCTGCTAAAAAAGTTGTTCATCAGGTTTGCTTTCTCCCTGTCTCTCTCGATGGAGGCACCCCGCTTCGAGCTGCAGCCAGTGATGATCTTCATCCCATCCCACACTTCCTTCATGCAGTTATTCTGCAACTTTTTCTCCAGTTTTCTCCTGTACTGCTCCTTTGCCACACTGAGCTGGACTCGGAGTTCCTTCTGCACGCACTTGAGCTCATGCTGATCACCGCCTTTAAAAGCATTTTCTTCTGGTTCAAGAGGCCCTTGATGTCACTTGTAATCTATGGCTTGTTGTTAGCATAGCAGCGTACTGTTCTTACTGGAACTACAATGTCCATACAGAAGTTGATGTAGTCAGTAGTGCACTCAACAACCTCCTCAATGTTCTCACTATGTGACTGACCCTGCAGGATATCCCGGTCCGTAGTTCCAAAGCAGTCTCTCAGAGCCTGCTCTGCCTTAGGGGACCACTTCCTGAATGAGCGTGTGGTTGTAGGTAGCTCCCTCACTCTTGGTTTGTAATGAGGCTGAAGCAGAATCAGGTTATAATTCATCCTATATTCTCCCCTTCGGGTATAAAATACTGTATATATTGTTTAGGATTCACAGGACTCCACATAGTGAAGAAACCACAGTATCCATGATACAGAATTCTTGTTCATTTCTTAACGGTGTCATAGGTGGCAACAGTTGGCTGGCATCTCATCTGGAGTGGATGGTTCCTTACCTGACCAGAAGGCCTTTTATAATGGAGGGATGGATGGGCATCTCAACCAGATTGGTTAGTGGTAACTTTTTCGGTTGTGAGGCCATTATAAAGGGAGGGTGGTGGGAGTCTGCCTCCCATGGGACATGTGCTCCCTCAGTACATGGAGTGGAAGTATTCCTCTTGTATGACTCCTGGCACAACACCTGTAGGGCTCAATGGCAGCTGAAGTTTTATTGAGCAGCACTGTTAAGCTCTACAGGCACTTCTAGGAGAAACTGCTGGTGACAGGCTTTCCTGTCACAGGGAAGTTCCACCTGGATGCAAGGAAATAACACTGGTATAAAGGAAGTTGTGGAGCAGGGAAGAATTATATTGCTGGAGTTGTGATTTGGTTGAAGAAAGAAACCTGTATAAAATATTTGTAAAACTAAATCAATTTATTTATACCTGGAACTGTTTCTGTGAGGTTGTGTCACTTGTAGCTGTGAGATGCCCCCCTAGTGGCCATAATGGTTAGAACATTTTAAGTGCATGATAGGAAGGCTTAAATTTTGAATCTGAGACAGATTTATTATATAAGACAGTTGATTGAATGGGATCATTTCAGTTCAGAAGACTCAAATCAGCATCACTCAGGGTTTTTGTCTAATCTAAATCTCAATGAGCACCAATGCGTCTAGTCTCTCTCTCTCTCTCTCTCTCTCTCTCTCTCTCTCTCTCTCTCTCTCTCTCGTAGCTGCTAAATGGTTTGAATGCTTTCGTTATGATACTGCCATTATACAGATTTCCAATGTCAATAATAAGGCATTTTTTCCTCATTGGAATATTACATTTTAATTGGTTATGATGTAAAATATATGCCCCCCAACCGTCCACAAACATTCCACCACATACAATGGATAAAGAAAATGGATGGATGTTTTATCAGTCCAATGAAATCATTCATTAATTATTTATGCTCATGTCACATCCTTTATATCCAAGATTTGTGGATATTTGTAGCAGTGTTCAGGCACTACTACTTCAGTAGTATTATAGGTAGTTCTATGACATATTGTGCAAATATATGTGCTGCATTTTGCTCAAATTGAATGTCAGGGGGAAACAGAAGATGTCAGGATGGGGATTAGGTATGCTTTTGGCCTGTCCAGTACAGCATACAGTTTAACCTTTGCCCATGCACACACACATCTTGTTACGGTCTGCTAAACATTTTCACTAGTTGCAGAGAAATCACATGAGTGGGAGGGACAAGGGAAATACAAAGAGGAAGAATGGCTAGAACTTAAGCATTTGCAAAAGCCTTTTGTTGAGCATTCCTAGTATTTATTGCTTTAGTACATTTTAACTAGTGATCAGTGAAATGATTTGTGTAAAATTTGCAGCAAAACTCACTGTTCTCCAAAAACTTATGAAACAAATGGTGCTTCACTTCCAGTGCAATTTGCATTACTTCAACATGTATCTGCCTGTCATTTAGTGTTTGTAGCTGCTGGTGAGTAAGGCAGGATCAAGCATGGGTCAAACATGTGCCGAAAGAAATCTCTCCAAAAAGTCCAAAAGTTCGATTTAAAAGATGTAGTGAAAATTCAAAGCAAACAGTTCTCACAAGAATAAAGAACGAAGGTTGTTACACACGTAGAATAAAAGGTAAAAAAAATATTGAAAAAATGTCTCCTTCTTAAACTTAGCTATTCTTATCAAACTTCAGTTGTTCCTATGCCTAAAGATGCTTTACTTCACCTTCAGTATGCTCTAAATGTACGGCACTGCTTGTTCAATAGAGCGCATTGCATTACATACTATTGGGCACATTAAGGCACAGTTTAAAACCATGTGCCCTCCATGCCTTACTCTCGGCAAGGCAGGTCACTAACTGAGACTAATCTATAGTCAGAGAGACAAGAAACAGTTAGAATACACCAATTCAATTCAACTTGTGGGTGTTGTAAGAACCTCCCATAGACTATGCACCAATATGTAGGCAAACATTTAATATAAACTTAAATAACTAGTAAACTTACAGTATTTAAATAAAGATATCTAGTGGAAAATAAAGATCACCAGACTGTCACATGAGTGATCACTTGTCACATGCAGAGATTTTATTGAGCCTCCAGATATGTTTTGGTAGTACGTTCCCTACTTTGCCAAATATGATGACAATCTTGACGACTGCATCCTAAAGATGCATTGAAGACAGAAAGGAAACTTGAAACCCTACGGCTCTTAGAGAGTGAACTGCAGGCACCCAGAAACAGGAAAAGGCAGATGCTAGAGAACAGAAGGTTGGGCTGGCAGTAATTTGCAAAATGGTGCATTTCAGTGTGTTATGTTGAAAATATACAGTATGTCACATTTTTAAAAAAACGCATTGCCCTCCTCCATGGTGATATGAATGAGATTCATGAATAGAATTGAATGTACATGTATTTGCTAGCTTCAGAAAAGAGCATACATAGTGTAAACAAAGAACAAAGACACAGATAAAGGGTTGGGAACCCTCAGGCAAGCACAGCATATTACAGTGTCAAAAACAGTAAACACAAATTAACATGTTGTGCAAGAAACAGCTTTCTAAACATGAGTCTCTGGTCAGACTGGAGAAAGATGGTGACAGTCAGTGAGGTGGAATGAGCAGGTCCAGGACCCCAGAAACCTGAAGTAATGTCACGAGCCAGTCATATGCTGCTTTTTATATTTGCAGAGGGAAGGAGAATAGATACAGAAATGTGAACGAGGCTTACGGAGAATTTCTTGTATTCCACCAAAAAAAAAAAAAAAAAAACTTAAAAATTCTAATGCCAAATGTTGCCGTTGGTTTCACAAAACATTATGTAAATTCTTGTGCCTTTTTAATTACTGATTTTGATCTGCCTCTGTGTGACCTACTGTTTATTTCTAACTATTCTCTAAATAACAGAATCAAATATTACTACATTTATTTTTAACTGCTCTTCATGCCTCTTTTTCTGTACTGCCTGTTAAGTGTGAAGGTGTGCCACCTTTTCTTTCCATCCTTATGTTGCATTTTTCCTTGTGCTAACCTGCAGCTGGGGGAGTTGCGCTGATAAAGAGGCCACTTCTGAAAATGGTGTTTGACACTATGTTGCTAACAGTAGGTAATGCCTTTATTGTAACGATTAAACACTCTTTATTTGAAAAGCACCATGCGTCGTAACAAGTGTTAAGAGCTGCTTAATGAAACCATGATGCTCTTTGTTTCTGCCTCAGACTCCATATGTCAGGTTATAATCTATACAGGCTCTACACATATCTTTTTATAAAAGGTAAACAAGTAGGCTTTATTTTAGTCTTTTCTTTAGAGATGAGTGTATTCAGGTGCAGTAAGGCTGAAAACAAAGAAAGAGACATTGAGAGTCCATTGTACAATTTGATATCCCTACATCTGTGGCTTAGAAGTCAAAAGACAGCTGAGCAGTGGTTCCTTAAGTTTATGGCCAGCCACTCTATGTGAGGGCACAAAAAAGAGAAGGGACGGACCCTGGGTAATTTCTCACCAATGATGATTCAATTTTTTTTTTTTTGTAATTAGCTCTTGATTTGGACCCTACGGGAGACATCCACAATCTTAGGCTTTCTTACAATACATGTTATTTTGTCTTAGCGGCTTCTTTACTCCTAATAATCCCAATGTACTTGTCCTTGAATTGCTTAATATGTAACTATAAACACTCTTGTGGACATGGACAGTATATCTCTGCTACTTTTACATTCATGCATGTTAGCTCGCGATGTATACATTGTACTATACTTGAAGCAACCACCAGCAGGATTGGCTCACTGTTTTATTAAATCTTCTATCTTTTATATTTATCTCTCAATTCTATTCATTACAGAGTTAACTCTGTTTCAGGGAATTAAAAAAATTAAGATTTTTTGTTCTTAACTTTATTATTTGGATTTATTTTCATCTGACCTGGGGTCTTAATGCTACTCCTCTGAATCAGTCTGCATGGATTACATACAGTAAAGAGTACCTGTTTCAGTGGAAGTCACCTTAAAACACATACCTACCACCCAATTTCTCAATGAATCTTAGCCCTATTTTTAATATAGAAATTTGTTATAATAGTCAGGCAACCAGAACAGAATAAAAAAGAGGGAAAAGAAGAGGTATTTGAGAAAGACTGAAAAAACTGTAAAGAGTTCAACCTCCCTTACTGACTCTTATAATGGGAAATGTTCAGTCTCTACAAAATAAAGTGGATGAAATTCAAGCAAGTGTATGCTTTCAGGATACTTACAGAAACTTGGCTGAATAAAAAAGATCAGATGACTACAAGAAGATCAATGGATTTGGTACACCAATTTGTTTGGACAGAGATTCAGCCATCATCAGTAAGTCACACAGCGGTAGGAGTCTCCCTTTACTCTAAATAAATTAACAGTGCTGTAAATCGGTGATGGTTACAGAAAAAGTATGCATGACGGAAGTGGAACTTTAGTGCCCCCATTTATTTGCCAAGAGAGCTTCCACAAATTTTCATTAAGATTGTCTATTTACACCAGAGGGTGGTCACTAACACCATGTTCAAAGTGATTTTCATAGTTTTAAGTTGCAGTCTCCTGACTCTCTAAATTGTACTTTGTATTTTAACCAGTTGTGGTGCCCGGCGGGTGTCCATGCCCGGCCGGGACGCCTAGGAGGAGTGGAGGAGGGCTTGTGCCTCCTCCAGGACACGAGGGGGCGTCCTCCCTGGTGGCTTTGGGGACCACGGGTACGGAGCTTAGAAGCTCAACCCTGTAGGGGCCCGTGGTCACCGCCAGGGGGTGCCCCGATGCCTTGGGAACATTGTCCCTCAGTACTTCCGCCACACCGGGAAGTGCTGGGGGGAAGAGACTTGAGGGCACCCGGTGGACTTCCGGCTTCTCCTTGGGAGCTTCCGCCACACAGGGGTGTGGCTACGGAAGTCCTGAGGATGCACCTGGAGCCCATCCGGGGCACATAAAAGGGGCCGCCTCCCTCCAGTCAGGAGCGAGAGTCGGGAGGAAGAAGACGTAGCGTGTTGGAGAGGAGTGGAGGCGGACCGAGAAGAGAAAAGGCATTGTGTTGTGGCCAGGACTGTGAAGGGGTGATTGGTGCTTTGTGCACTGGGTTTGTGCACCTTTATTGGATTATTCTGTATAATAAACGTGTGGTGGACTATAATATGGCGTCCGTCTGTCTGTGTCCGGGCTGCGTATCACACAGTGTTCAACAAAACACTGCATGACTTTCACCAATATATCACTTGCCTGATTTACCACAATAGAGTGCTTGATCAGTGCTATGGGAACATCAAAGACGCTTATGAATCGAGAGCCAGTCCACCACTGAGTTCATCTGATCATTATTGGATCTAACTTATTCCAGTCTATAAACCAGTCCTTAAAAGAGAAAGGCGAGAAATTAAAGAGATAAAAGTCTGGGAATCTGTTGAGTGCCTGCATGGCCATTTTGAATGCACTGACTGGACCACATTTAAAGAATTCTGTGCTGACATTGATAAACAAATCGACACTGTAAACAGTTATATAAAATTCTGCAAGGACCCCATAATCCCTGTCAAATAAATCAAAATGTATCCTAACAACAAATCATGAATTACCAGAGATTTAAACTAACTCACAACCAAAAGAATAGTGTATTTAAAAATGGAACATTATCTGAACAGAAAGAATGACAGAAGAAGGTGAAGCATAAAATAAAGCAAGCAAAGCTGAAGTATAAGGACAAATCTGAGAATGGATTACTGACTGATAACCTGGGTTCATTGTCAAATGACATGAAGATGATGACTGTCATTCACAGTAAATATAACAATCATGTTAAACTGGCAGGAGTTAAAACTGAATATCAGCTGGCTACAAAATTCAATGAATTCTATTTAAGGTTTGAGACACAGGATTTTGCTTTGGAAATAAGTCAGCAAAAGAACAGACTCAGGGCAGAAGTCAGGTGTCAGCACTTCATTGACCAGAATGATGTCTCAAAGGTCCTTAAAAATGCTAAAATAAAAGAAGTTTCCGTCCAGGCATAATAAGAGGACGTCTGCTTCACTCTTGTGCAGAACAACCCTCTCCAATATTCCACTCCTTATTTGAGATGTCTCTAGATTTACAACATGTCCCTAGTCTATAGAAACAGGCAAATGATATTCCATTAGCAAAAACAACACACCCAAAAGCATTAAATAACTTCAGACTGGTGGCCTTAACTTCTGATATCATGAAATCCCTTGAGAAGTTAAATAACAGACATCTACTAAACAAAACCAAGGATTATTTGGACCCTTACCTACAGTGTATCCGGAAAGTATTCACAGCGCATCACTTTTTCCATATTTTGTTATGTTACAGCCAGATTCCAAAATGGATTAAATTCATTTTCTTCCTCAGAATTCTACACACAACACCCCATAATGACAACGTGAAAAAAGTTTACTTGAGATTTTTGCAAATTTATTAAAAATAAAAAAACTGAGAAAGCACATGTACAAAAGTATTCACAGCCTTTGCCATGAAGCTCAAAATTGAGCTCAGGTGCATCCTGTTTCCCCTGATCATCATTGAGATGTTTCTGCAGCTTAATTGGAGTCCACCTGTGGTAAATTCAGTTGATTGGACATGATTTGGAAAGGCACACACCTGTCTATATAAGGTCCCACAGTTGACAGTTCATGTCAGAGCACAAACCAAGCATGAAGTCAAAGGAATTGTCTGTAGACCTCCGAGACAGGATTGTCTCAAGGCACAAATCTGGGGAAGGTTACAGAAAAATTTCTGCTGCTTTGAAGGTCCCAATGAGCACAGTGGCCTCCATCATCCGTAAGTGGAAGAAGTTTGAAACTACCAGGACTCTTCCTAGAGCTGGCCGGCCATCTAAACTGAGCGATCGGGGGAGAAGGGCCTTAGTCAGGGAGGTGACCAAGAACCCGATGGTCACTCTGTCAGAGCTCCAGAGGTCCTCTGTGGAGAGAGGAGAAACTTCCAGAAATACAACTATCTCTGCAGCAATCCACCAATCAGGCCTGTATGATAGAGTGGCCAGACGGAAGCCACTCCTTAGTAAAAGGCACATGGCAGCCCGCCTGGAGTTTGCCAAAAGGCACCTGAAAGAAAATTTTCTGGTCTGATGAGACAAAGATTGAACTCTTTGGTGTGAATGCCAGGCGTCACATTTGGGGAAAACCTGGCACCTGGCAGGAACTGGGAGACTAGTCAGGATAAAGGGAAAGATGACTGCAGCAATGTACAGAGACATCCTGGATGAAAACCTGCTCCAGAGCGCTCTTGACCTCAGACTGGGGCGACGGTTCATCTTTCAGCAGGACAACGACCCTAAGCACACAGCCAAGATATCAAAGGAGTGGCTTCAGGACAACTCTGTGAATGTCCTTGAGTGGCCCAGCCAGAACCCAGACTTGAATCCAATTGAACATCTCTGGAGAGATCTTAAAAAAAAGCTGTGCACCGACGCTTCCCATCCAACCTGATGGAGCTTGAGAGGTGCTGCAATGAGGAATGGGCGAAACTAGTCAAGGATAGGTGTGCCAAGCTTGTGGCATCATATTCAAAAAGACTTGAGGCTGTAATTGCTGCCAAAGGTGCATCGACAAAGTATTGAGCAAAAGCTGTGAATACTTATGTACATGTGATTTCTCAGTTTTTTTATTTTCAATAAATTTGCAAAAACCTCAAGTAAACTTTTTTCACATTGTCATTATAGGGTGTTGTGTGTAGAATTCTGAGGAAAAAAATGAATTTAATCCATTTTGGAATAAGGCTGTAACATAACAAAATGTGGAAAAAGTGATGCGCTGTGAATACTTTCCAGATGCACTGTATATATATATATATAAAATCTTTGTACATCTTTACACACAAGCTTTTGTGAAAGTGCATGTGGATTGTATGGGTGATGTACAACAAGACTTAATGTTTGTACAAGGCAAATGTCTTCTTTTTCTAAAAAGAAAACACATGGTTCAGGAAGTCCTAGAAAAGTTACAAAATGCTAGTGATATGAAATTTGAAGACCCTGAGTCACAGTTTTGAGACTATTGAAAAGGATGCATTTGCTGAAGGATTCAATGCTATGTTAGATCGGTAAATACTGCTTAATATAACTCTGAAGCGTTGTTGGGTCCAGTTTTACAGTTCAAGCGCCATATGTTCAACTGCCTTATTCAGACTTTGTCTGCTGCATGTTCTGCCTATGTTAATTTTCTGAGCAGTGCACTTCCAGTTTCTACTTCTTACTATGCCAGTGAAGTACTTTTACTCACTACCTGCAGTAAGTGTCATGTGGGGAACCTTTCTCCTTTTGAATGAATGGCACTGGTTATGCAGTCTTTCACAGGGGACTACTCGTCAATCAAATGTATTTATATTGCACCATACCAGGCCGCCACTCCCAGTTTCATGCGAGATCCTACCATCCCCTAAATTGATCTGATCCAATGTCATTGATTCACACCGTGTGAACTTTTAAGATCACTTTTTGAAACAATAAATATATTTGTGTTCAACTTCTAATGCCATGTTTTTAGTGAAACAGTGGCAATTATTTTGGACATATCTGTTTTGGTGTTTTTTTTTCACACAACTATAAATTTTTGTCTGCAAAACATGAAAGCTCAATGTTGTTTTTCATACAAAGACTTTCTGTTTAAAAAATTGTTATATTTTATTTATATTGTTATATACCCACTACTCTTCAGTCATTTGAAGTTCCTTTATTACATATGCAAAGCATGTAATATGTTTATTTTTGGTTGAGTAATTACATCAAAAACTCCGTAGGGCATAAGGGATTAAGGTCATTATTCTTCTCTGTACTAATCTTGAGTGTGTGTACTTATAATAACAATGATTGTCAGTTGTTGTGTCTTTGCTTATTTTCTTGGGTCTGTGTAACAATGCCTTATCTTTTGTACTTTCCTACTGCAAACAAATTTCCCTCTGGGATAATAAAAGTCTACCTAACCTTCCCTAACCTAATATATCTGCAAGAGACATTTCTGACACCAAAGAAACAATAAATAAATTTGTGTTCAACTTTAATTGCCATGTTTTTCGTGAAACAGTGGCAATTATTTTGGACTTATATCTGTTTCGGTGTTTTTCCACACAACTATACATTTTTGTCTGCAAAACATGAAAGCTCAATGTTGTTTTTCTTTGTTATTTTAATAATTTAGTGTGAGTGAATACTTTATCTGGCTAACTAACACAAAAGTAAATTGGTTCTATTTATTTTTGGAATACCCTAACACTATTAAGCATGGACCCAACAAGTTGTTAAAGTGCAGCACAGAGATGCTACTCCATGTCACCTCCAGTGACTCCTGAGGTTGTTTCAAATTAGCTCCACTTCACTTCTCCCATAATGCTCTTTTGGTTAGAAATCAAGTGTCTTGGGAAAGTCAATGCAATAACTAAAGTCACAGGCCATATGAGCACGACCATTCAGTCTATTTAATTTGTTGGACTTCCCTTATTGTTATCTCCTCATTGGTAATCTCCCTACTACTTTGTTTCTGTCTTTACTTTTATTTTAATTTTACAAGAACAAAAATAATTTACATAGCACATTTTCATACAAATGGTTCAGCTGAAAGTTATTTACAAGATGTAACAAATAAGTAACAAAGAATAAAGTAAGGTCAGATGGCCAGGAGGACAAAAAACAAACAAAAAAAAAACTCCAGATGGACCAGAGAAATAAAATCAAAATCTGCACTGGGCATTCTACTTAACATAAATGATCTAAAACAGTACTTATGGTTTTCAGGCTTCACATGGAAGAAATGAGATGATGATGGTCATGTAGACATCTGGCATTCAATCCATCAATGTAGGGACTGCATGGTGCCCTGATCAGGTGATGGTGGCGCAATTCGTCACCACAGAAAAGAACAGCAGAAAATAGTAGGGATTAGTATGGATTGAGGAGCCTTGATGAAAATGATAATTCAATGCACATACAGCGTAACATGGATACACTAAAATGTAACTATGAGAAAGCCATGTTAAAATAATGGGCTTTTAGTAGATTTTTAAAATGCTTCACTGTATTAGCCAGGCAAATTTCTATCGGTAAGCTATTCCAGATTTTAGGTGCATAACAGCAGAAGGCTGCATCACCACTTCTTTTAAGTTTAGCACTTGGTATTAAAAGCAGACCCTCATTCAAAGGTCTAAGGTTACTACTTGGAGTGTAGGGTGACAGGCATTCCAAAATATAAGATGGAGCGAGATAATTCAAGGCTTTGTAAACCATAAACAGTATTTTAAAGTCAATTCTAAATGATACAGGTAACCAATGTAGTGACATCAAAACTGGAGAGATGTGCTCAGATTTTCTTTTCCTAGCTAAGATTCTAGCAGCTGCCTTCTGCCCTAGTTACAACCGATTGATGTCTTTCTTGGGTAGTCCTGAGAGGAGTGCATTTCAGCAATCTAGTCAACTAAAAACAAAAGCATAAACTAACTTTTCAGTATCTTGCAAAGTTATAAAGGATCTAACTTTTGCTATATTTATCACTGCCTTCTCTAGTGAGTCTTCTTAATGTGAAAAAATAATAACTTCAGTGTGACTACAGAAGTCAATACAGTCTGATTTGACCTTTCATTGATTTCCCATATTTTGAAGTTTTTGGTAAAACATATAACCCAGAAATACACTGATTAAACTTTTATTCTAAAGATGCCAGTATATTAATAGGAACAAATATAACTAATTATATGCATAATACTACATTGTTCACTTCTTTTCCATGAGACCAGGGATCATTCCCATTAATGCTGTGGTTTGAAGTTCTAAAAATTATTAGTGACCCTTAACTAGCCTTCGTAAATATTAAAGGCACATCTGCCACGATTCATAAAAAGGACATTTATTCCCTAAAAGTGAGGTTTATCATACATATATTGTGGAAGAAATTTACTGCACCCCCACCACCCCCCACCGGGTGCCTTGTTCAGGCAATAAAACACAGGCAGGGAAAAGCGTCAACCAGTCTTCTTTATTATTTAAGTGTTACAAGAGATATAGGAGCATAAGCACCTTATTAACAAGTGTTACAAGGGAGGGGTGCCTGCTGTGCTATATTTATACTTCACTGATTAATTCATAATTCCAAGGAATTCATTACATAATTAAAAAACCTTTAACGTGATTGGTTACATCCAGTTGCTAACATGATAGAGCATTGATACCTTAAATGATTACAATTAACCCGGTCCACTAGGCTACTTGACAGTCCTTCTAACATAGGAGTACGTGATTTCTGATGTGTTTTTAAAAGTGCACTTATTTTCATTAGTTTAATTTTCACTTAGTTTCATTCTGAACCATTTGCGTGACCATGTTTCCTTCTTTTCATTCTTAGTCCGTCAACAGGAAAATTAGTCTGAGCATAACAATAGAGGAGCCAGTACACTTTAAAAGATGACTATTTTCTTACACCAAGGCTTGCATCTTTTTTGCTATAAAGTCACTTAAAATGTCTTTTCTTAATAATTCAAACCTTTAGCGAACATCAAAATAACACCTTCAGCCTTTAAGCATAAGCTCAGAAGAATATGAGACTCCTTTCCTTTAAAAGTGCACCTGCCTCAAATGCTAGGTGCACAATGAACCAGGGTTCAAATTCTACTCTTCCAACATTAGTAGGGTTCTTTGCTGCATATTAAAAAAGATGCCATCATGACTTGTTAGTGACATCCCGAAGCAGCACTCCATAACGGATAGTCGTAGGCTCTACAGTGACCTTGCTTTAATGCTGGCTTACCCTGATATACCTGAATGGGAGACACAGCCTTAAAAAGCTGACTTTGTAATAGGTGAACATTATTGTCTTGGCTCAATATATGGAACACCATCTCACATTACCTCACCGTTCTGGACACATAGTAGTCTTTGATGCTTAGTGTTTGATCACTGTATTTCTGTTTTAATAAAGCACTGGACATGGCAACACTGAATGTAATATATTTAGTCAGTAGTGAACCATTTGCCTACTTAAATACACTCAGACCTGGATCACAAAAAAAAAACAAAAAAAATGAAAGAAATCATCCATACTGCACAAGCTCCCTCACATCTTTTTTCCTTTTTGATATATGCTGTTCTATATAAGCTACTTGCAAAAAGATTCCACTTGACAAGTTGTCATTTGTAACTCGTAGAGCGTGACTTCTGCTCATTTCAAATGCAAGATTCACAACTCATGACACAATCTATGGCAATTTGAAAGCTGCTCCTGATCTCACCAAACTTTCTGTAATGGAAAATGAGCTGGAGCGTAGGACATACTGTAACAGTCGAGACACAAAAGTCTTTTCAGGTCTTCATAGTCTATTGTATAAATATGCAGTATAAAAGTAATCAATCTTGTTTTGCCTATTTTAATGAATAAAAGTCATACTTGGACTAAATTATATAGAGTGCTGAAACAGGGATAATACAAGGATTTGTTTTGTTAAACTGACAACTAAAGTGAATTGAAGGCTAAGAAGCTATAAAGGAGTAATGTGCCGCATGAACTACAGAGTTTACTATTAAGCTTTAGAAATATATTTCAATGTACAGAATTTTATATTCAGTCCTCATCACTGCCTGATAGCTGCAGTTTCTTTCTTTCTGTCTTCTACTTCTTAGTGACAGAATAAGAAGCATTCATTATGTAAAATTTAACATTTCAAATTCTGAATTATTGCAGTCAGCCAATCAATAGGTGGATTTGTCTTCATTTTGTACTAGCCAATTACAGAGAAGACAATCGCAAAAGAATCCCCCCGCCAACCCCCACCTCCGCCCCCGGATTTGAGCATTTTGACTCTAGCCAGGTACTGAACATGACTCATGCAGTCTGCATTGTCTAAGATGCCTTTCTTTGTGCACACTATTCCAATGTTTTCTGCAGCACATATACACCACAGCTTATAGAGATGAATATTTATACATTTTGAGTGTGGGCCAGTTAATCATTTCTTATGTAAGAGTTTTCAAAGTAAACAGTTTTCCAAAGTAACTCTCACACAGAAGTGACTATCAGTATAGGCTGCATGTTTGTAATAAAATTCCAATCATCATTATTTCCAAATCTCATGTCTGTATTGCACCCAAGTTCCTAAGAAACAGCTCTAGGCATCCACTAGGATGTCTGCCAAGCAGTAAAAATTTGGAAAAGCCTGGTATTTTCCTTTGCTTATGTATATTTTCCCTTTTATTGTCATTAATAATGTTTTTGAATTATTATTTTTGTGTGTTTTTGATATTATATATTTTTTGTTAATAGTGTTGTGTTTATTAATTATTTAGTATTTATTAATTGTGTAGTTATGTTTGCCTATGTTCCTTTTGCGCTCTGTGTGGATCTGAAGAGGCGGGTCCACTGTGACATCATCGATTAGGACCTCCCTTAGCCTTTATATTCTGACTGAGGGCTAAATCTGGCAAAGTGCCATTGCCAGTTGTAGCATGGAGATCACTATTGTAAGTACTGTCTGGCTTTTTATGGCTTAGTGGATTTTTGCTTCTGTGATTACTGGATCGCAGATGGGACTTGTTAGCTTTGACATATTTGCTTTTTTTCTTCATTTGGCTCTCGTTTGTACTTCTTTTTATTATTATTACCACGCTTATTATTAGCACGCTTATTTTAATTTCACCTGTTTGTCGTCTGGTACAAATCTTTTAATCGATATTTAAACCACTTCCTATTGTCCAAATAACTTGAAATTTTGCGCACTTACCCACTTCTGATGACAATACATAAATAATCAGTTTCACTAATTGATCAATTAATCCATGTTAATTAAGAAATGAAATTTCATATGAAGAATAGTTCAAGATTTCACCAATAGACAGCGCTAGTAACAGATATAAATATTAAAGTAAACATTCAAATATTGATTACAAAATTATACTAAAACAAACCCAAGACTAAAAAGTAGAAAATAATATATATATATATATATATATATATATATATATATATATATATATATATATATATATATATATATATATATATATATAATATATATATATATATATATGGTTGAAAATTGTTTTACTGTCAAATAATGCAAAGAGTACGCGACACGTGAATTTTCAACCATTCTATGATCTGCTTCTCGCAACTGAAAGAGGGCACTGTGGCGGATGTTAGCCGACTTGCTGACCAACCACAAGCGTTACCTGGTTGGTAACCACCCGTACAATCAGATTGTGATTCAGACTACGAATGCCATGAATACTTTTTAAAACCATGCTTATATTAAGTTAAAAAGTGTACTAAAAAATAAAAAATAAGTCTCTCATACATCACTCGTGAAATAAAAGCATGGGCGCTTTTCGTCAATCAACATTCAAAAAACATTTCTTAAAATCTTAGCAAAAGTGGCCACCTTTTGATTTTACGAGTGATGTATGAGAGACTTATTTTTTACTTTTTAGTACACTTTTTAACTTAATATAAGTGTGGTTTTTAGAAAGTATTTTTTATATACAGTATATATTAATTATTTTAATAAATGTAATACATTTTTCATTTATTTCAGTGAAATGCATAATTTTGTCTTTTCTCATTTGAAATAAATTTTGTAGTATTTTAAGAGTTTTGAACTTTTGAAAACCTAAGCTCCATATTGGGCCCCTTCAGCCTTGAAGCCTTCCTTTTGACTTTGGGGCCCGTCTGCTTGGATAGAGGCTTTTTGCTAGGCAGGCCTGCTTTGGTTTTCAATTATTTTAAAGCCTCTTCACCCCATTTTATCATTTTGTGCTATCATTTTACAACAATATTGCATAATGCTGATTCTTCCCTAACATCACTAGATTTTGGTACAATATTTACTGCTTAGACAGCAGTGAAGATGACTTGAATTAAAGTTAGGCAGATATAAAACTCTTGTAAATTGGACCAGCAATGATATGATCTGAAAATACCAGGATAATGGCCGTTTAAAGTAAAAATAAAGTATCTATCTATCTATCTATCTATCTATCTATCTATCTATCTATCTATCTATCTATCTATCTATCTATCTATCTATCTATCTATCTATCTATCTATCTATCTATCTATCTATCTATCTATCTATCTATCTATCTATCTATCTATTTGAATGTTGGACCTACCCTGCAGAAAATGCATATGCAAAAACTAGACAAAAAACATTAAATGGTAATTGTTTTTCTTTTATTTAGCAAATAAATACCGGGTAAACAAAATTTACTTGACAAAATTTCTTAAATTAAGCTAAATAATTGTAAATACATTTTTTGATAAGTCAATAATTCTTGCAATAAGGAAAACAAGATTTAATGTCATGATGTAAGTACTTTTCACTTGCTTAGATTTCATTTTTTGCAGTGTAGTCTTGTGTAGCACTTGTTTCAAAACAGACCCCTAACTGTTTTTCAGTCAGTTATGTTGACCTCATTTGTATGTTGCTTTAGAAAAACAATTTAGTAAATGAATACATGTGAAAGCAAATGTTCAGAGCTATTGTAGCACTCTGAAAAAACTGAAAATGCAAACAGGCCACCAAAGTACCCTTACAGTGTCTTCACAATATTTTTTCCAGCATTTTGCTCTTTTTGTCTTTATGTGTTTTGTTGATTGGTCAGTTTTCTTTTAATCACAAATCCATTTTTGGCTCTTTTTTGTTGTGTGTTTGCTTTTGTATATTTGCTGTCATGATAACATTATTAATCATAACATTTTTAAAATTGTGGTTTAATTTTTATTCTTTGTTTATTTTTTCACTGTTGTTTAGTCCCAAGTGTCATCAACATTACAGGATTGGCTGCTTTGATGATGTCATATACCACTAGAAGAACATTCTTTGTGTGTGTGTGCATGTATGTGTCATCAGAGGAGATGGTCTTAGGGTTTTGACGGCAGTCTTATTTAAGGATGTGCTGCATGATGATTTTGTTTTCTTTAATATTTTATATATTTCTTTAATTTTTATATCATATTCTTTGTGTCTTATTAGTACTTGGAAATATGAAGACTTCATATTTAAGGTTTATTTTGTACTAAACGCCTTTTCTCATTTTTCGACTTATGTTTCATCTTTCATTCTCTATTTAAAAAAAAGTATCTCTGCCTTTTCCTTGTTAAGGCATTATCCACATTAACTCTTTGAGGGCTGAGTATTTTTCCAAAAAACGCAGTTTTCTGAAAAGCACACAAAGCAACGGTTTCACTCCAGTTCACCAGGAATATGCAACAGGCTGGCTTCTAGTCCGTCTTTGCGTGGCGCAGGGGGGAGACGATTGCCGTGCATCTCAATCTGGTTTGTACCTCTAGTCATTTAAGTGGCTGTCCTCACAGGCGAACATTGCTGTAGGTGCGTTCACTACATAAATCTGTTCAGCACCAAAATCAGTTGGGAACGATCAGCTGGGGAACGATCAGCTGATGCTGGTACCTTACATTCATTTTGATCACTTTTATCGGAGGGTGTGCTGAGAAGATATAAAGAGTACTTTGAGAGGCTGATGAATGAAGAGAATGAGAGAGAGAGAGAAGGTTGGATGATGTGAATCAGGAAGTGCAACGGATTAGCAAAGAGGAAGTAAGGACAGCTACGAAGAGGATCATGAATGGAAAGGCCGTTGATCCAGATGAAATAACTATGGAAGCATGGAGATGTTTAGGAGAGATGGCAGTGGAGTTTTTAACCAGATTGTTTAATGGAATCTTGGAAAGTGAGAGTATGCCTGATGAGCAGAGAAGACTGTTTACTGGTGCCTATTTTTAAGAATAAGGTGGATGTGCAGGGCTGTAGTAACTACAGAGGGATAAAATTGATGAGCTACAGCATAAAGTTATGGGAAGGAGTAGTGGAAGCTAGGTTAAGAAGTGAGGTGATGATTAGTGAGCAGCAGTATGGTTTCATGCCAAGAAAGAGCACCACAGATGCAATGTTTGCTCTGAGGGTGTTGAGGGAGAAGTATAGAGAAGGCCAGAAGGAGTTGCATTGTGTCTTTGTGGATCTGGAGAAAGCATATAACAGGGAGTCTTGAGAGGAGCTGTGGTATTGTATGAGGAAGTTGGGAGTGGCTGAGAAGTACGTAAGAGTTGTACAGGATATGTATGAGGGAAGTGTGACCATGGTGATGTCTGCAGTAGGAGTGACGGATGCATTCAACGTGGAAGTGGGATTACATCAGGGATCAGCTCTGAGCCCTTTCTTATTTGCAATGGTGATGGACAGGTTGGCAGATGAGATTAGACAGGAGTCCCCTTGGACTATGATGTCTGCTGATGACATTGTGATCTGTAGCGATAGTAGGGAGCAGGTTAAGGAGACCCTGGAGAAGTGGAGATATGCTCTAGAGTTGAGAGGAATGAAGGTCAGTAGGAACAAAACAGAATACATGTGTGTAAATGAGAGGGAGGTCAGTGGAATGGTGAGGATGCAGGGAGTAGAGATGGCGAAGGTGGATGAGTTTAAATACTTGGGATCAACAGTACAGAGTAATGGGGATTGTGGAAGAGAGGTGAAAAAGAGAGTGCAGGAAGGCAATTTCCCTTCTAGCAAAGAGAGTCCAACTTAAATATAACGGCGGGTTTTGTCACCGTTTACAGTTGATTACCACCGTCAATACCTCCTTATGACAAAAGTTGACATCTGCCCTGATAGAGTTAATTGCCTGTATTAATGAACCCTGCTTCTCCTATTTACTCTTTCTCTGCCCTTGAAAGAATTATCTGCCTCCCTCTTGCCCTTTCCTTTCTTTATTTAAATATTCATGTTTTATTTTAACTCTTTAGGAGCTTCCAGGGTTACATGAATGGAGAAAGTCCTTTCAGGGTCATCTTAGAGCTATTTCCTTTTCATTTTAGCCAGAGCCAATTATGGATTTTAAATTCACTGTCTGTACTTAAAAAAAACCCTAGCATCATATTATGCCACCTTTTTGGTTTCATTTCTACTGAGGCCTGACAGAAAAAAATTAGTTGTTTTTTGTTCCCTTTCCACAATTGCTGTTTGACAGTTCAGTATGATGCAAGTTAATACGGCCATTGCTATTGAAGCTGTAATGTAATACCATTTTTAGCATTTAAACCCATTCTTAATTGTTAAGTTTGACCTAATATAATCACACCACTTGAAAGGAAAAATGGGTCTCTTTCTTGAATTCACCAAGCCCTAAGGATCTAAGAAAGGAATTTGGAACTAAGAAATGTCAGAGCTAAAACTGACAGCAAGGGATGAGTCTGACTGCTTCCTTGTAAACTGTCAACAGACAGTAATCCAAAGGAGGTGGAATTTGTGGAACTGCACTGCCATCAGGGCATCCTTAGTGATCTAGTAACAGGCAGAGATTAATTAGGTTAGAACAAATTAGATTATATTAAATAAACTTTATTAACCTCAAATGGAAATTTAAATGCATACAGCTGTACAGACTCTTAGGATAAATAATATAATCAATCAATGAATAATGTATATTATGCAGAATTGCAAAATTAATTAAAAAAATATCAGCATTTAGTTTGACGAGTCAGGGGGAGAAACTGAATTGCCTGATAGCAGTGGGAAGAAAAGAAACCCAGCAGCGCTTCATAGCACATGGTGGAATGAACCTGCAGCTAAAAGTGCTCCAAGACACTGCCTCCTGGAGGGTATGGAGGGGATTTTAATGATGGCATTTCATTTTGTCCACAAAGCTTCCAGTGTGTCCAGGGTTTGCTCTGTGATGGCTTTCCTGATAAGTTTGTTCACACATTGTGCATCCCCAGGAGAAGCAACATACTGTGATATACCACTGAAGCATATATGTAACTTTGAATCTCTTAAGACACAGCCTTGAACAAATTATACTGCATGCTAGTTGGATATTGTACTGATAAGAATGTACATTACAGATCACAGCAAAACAGAATGAGTGAAGAAGTTCAAAGAAAAAGCAGAAAGGTAAGATTCTGAATCTAAAAGTCTAAATCTGTTATGAAAGACTAAAAACACCAAAATCTTCTCTCATTGCGCTAAGAATCATAGTTTGCTTGCAGGAGTGATATATTCACGTTAATACAAGACAGAGGCTGTGGGCTGAGGGGACAGGGAAGCGTGACGTCAGGTGTAGGGAGCCGGGCAGGGCCCTCATAACTGTCCTGTTTCACTACTATGTGGGCGGAGCCACGGGGGACGGCTAGAATGCAATAAAAATGGTGTGTTTACAAGCAAAATATGACAAAGAAGCAGTGTATTGTAGCCAGTTAAGGTTTTAGACTTTTTAATGAGGTATCTAGCTCAGTTCTCTCCTTTGACTGAGTGTGAGACTCTGAGCAAGTGAATAATTTGTCAGCACTCCAGTCATAAAAGCTATATATGTAAACACTCTGAATGTATTCTGACCTTGAAAGTTATCAACAAAGAGGATGTAAGTGAAAAAAGAACATGACATAAAGGAAATATGGCCAGCCAGCTGGAGTAGTACTACAAGTTTTTATTTTCAAGCAGTATAATTTGTTATCATGTTGCTTGTAGCATTATCTAATTCACAATTAAAATGGCATTGTTGTGGTGATGTTGTTAGCACTGGTGTTTTATTAATCTAGAGTAATACCAGTAAGTTACTCTCTAAGTTGAGGTTTTCCGTATGTCTGTCTGTTTTTTTCACCAGTTCTTCTAGATTTCTCACATCTCCCTAAGACATGCAGGTGAGACTAAGAAAGAATTTAAAACTGTCCAAATGGGAGTAGATGAGTAAGTGTATCCTGTTGTTCCTACCTTGAGTTTGATGCTGTCAGGATTGTCACATGTTCCCTGTGAATATGTAATAGATAAATAGATTTTACAAAAAATGAATGGATGTGACTTGTCCGTTTTATTTTGTTTTGAATTTTAATAACCTATACAATGTTATGGGCCAATATATTGTAAGGTATACTATAAAACATAAATCCAATTACAAACTATAAATTCAATCAGAAAGAATCAAATATCTTAAGATGTGTTGGAGGCACTCACAAAAATTAGTTACATTTTATTGTCATCCACTCACAGAACGGGTGGAATAATCATACCATTAGGCTTCAAGACATTAAACTATTCCCTCATCTACTACATTCATAATATATTCCAAAAATGTAACTAACTTGTTCTTAACCATTTTATTTAATTGAATCTATTTTACTTAGCAATTTTTCCCAGTTGAATAATTTGAAATCTGCTGCACGCTCTAGCAAGAAGTTCAAAACCCTGAGTTCAGAATGCTATAATTGTATAAAGGACGCTAATTAGTCTTTTAATTGCCAAGTACTACAGGCACAATAGCAATCTGGCTTATTAAGTTCTGAAGTCAATTCAGGTGGGCAAGCTGCCACTTTGAAAAAGAAGAAGAAAGGAAATAGAGGGTAACCCTAGGGAAAGGCTAAGACAAGCAGACAGAGATCATGTTTTTAAGCATCAAGATAGGAAAAAGTGAGTGTTAAGAACCAGTAATGAGTCAACCTTTTTTGCCTTTTTCCACACTATCTTCATCTATTATGTTACATAGTACTGTTCATAACTGACATTAAAAACGAAAGGAAAGCTGAATTTTTGCACTTGTTCAAAAAATATCACTGGTTTTCCAGTTGATAAAAACACCAAAAAATGTCCAGGTGGCCCCTTTAGGAGTTTGGGTCTGAAGAATTAATCCATTTCAGAATCATGGCTCTCAAGAGTCTATCCTGACAGTACTGAGTAATAGGCTGTAAATAACCCTGGACCCAGTGCCAGTCTATCACAGACACACGGACATACTGTACACTGTACACATTCACACTACTTCATGATATGTATCAGTTTGCACTTCTGTGTATTTTATGTTTTATAGTTGTTTTTAGTAATTTTTAGTAATTATTATTCATATTTTTATTGCATTTCTGCTGGTTTCCCTTATCATTTGTTATTTGTGTTGTGTCACCTTGTGTCTCCATTCCCTGAGTGTTGTGGGTGGAGCCCCAGTAGGTGGGGCCAACATATGTCATGACTGCTGGCTCCCATTTCTGGCTATTTATTCCAGTCAGAAGTGAGAGACAGCAGTCAAGTATTGGTATTGGAGTCTTACTGTAAGTATTATTTTTTCCACCAGATTATCTGTTTTTCCTTTCATTTTTTTGCTCTTTTATTGGATTTCTCTTTTGGATTCTGTACTGGGACCTTAAGGTAACTTTTTTACCTATTTTTGCTCTTTTGAACATTTTGCTTCATTTGTCCTATTCTTTCTAACAAATCCTTTACTTTTAAAGATTCTGTTGCCTTTTCTGTGAACAAGTGGAAGGTTGATCCTTCTTCTTTTGGGAATATTGACAGGATTTTGAGGCATTTACTTTGGTTTTTGATGTTAAGATCCTCTTTTGGCCTGAGGACAGCCATTGGAGCTGGGATTAAGTCCCGCTAGGGTGAAGCCTTTTCCGGGCAGGCAAAGAAGGCCTGTTCTGACCCATAAAGCCTTTTGTAAAGCATTTAGAGACTTCACACACTTTTGCCATGTATGGGATTCATGCTCATAACACCTCACATGAAAATAAAATATAAAATTGTCAGTTAAACCTGAGCATTTGTAGGATTCTGGGGCGGACAACATGAAAATGCAGAGAAAAATGGAACCAAACATAAGGCAGAATGTGTGAAACTCCACACAGATAATAACTGTATGAAAAAATTGGACCAGGCTGGTTTTCACCCCATTTCAAATCTGATTTTGCCAAAGTGAGATATTTACTGTTCCTTAGATACTTCTCCGGTAAGAAATCTGATATTCTATC
Source organism: Erpetoichthys calabaricus (assembly GCF_900747795.2). Taxonomy (NCBI): domain Eukaryota; kingdom Metazoa; phylum Chordata; class Cladistia; order Polypteriformes; family Polypteridae; genus Erpetoichthys; species Erpetoichthys calabaricus. Next base: position 141,617,577 of record NC_041397.2, on the reverse strand, counting down.
ACGAGGGTCTACAAAACTGTCTCTGGGTGACTGTAGTTGGTGCAGGTTTTTGTTCCCACCTCACTGCATAATTAGAATTCAATCCTCTTCAAAAAAAAGTTAGTCTTTCTGCCACTTCAGATTTTTCTTTCCAAGGATATCATCCAAATGATTTGTAGCAGATTAGTGTTTCTCGGTCCTTTACTGTTTTCTCTACAGTTTCCTTCTAAATATTTTATTAAACCAGATTGTTCATTATTCATACATATATTCATTTGTTCATACATTGTGCCTTGAGCATGGGAAAGGCGCTATATAAATAAAATATATTATTATTATTATTAATACACATAGGTATGGTTTTGTGTGAAACAAATTTGATGGAGAACTGTTCATTCCTTTGTCATTTGGATCATATTGCTAAGGAGCAATTACAAATGGTGAATGAAGCTGTTTAAGACTAAAATAATTATGGGTGGGGGAATCTTAAAAAGCAAGACAACTAAAATGAAACACAAAAATGTTGCTTGAGCTAAAAGTGCTTCATACAGAAACTCTTCATTAGGACATTTGGTTTGAACAAAAGCCTGCAGCCTCTATCACCCACCTGGACTGACTTGACAGATTCCTAGTATATGCCATTGGGGGCATACTTTTGTAAATGCCTCATGTATGAATAATGGTTAGATGGGGTGTCTAAGACTAGTGAGACTGTATCGGGAGTTGTATGGGGCCCCCATGACTAAGAAATAGCACCACTGGAAAATGTGTAGAGAAGATCACAAATGTTCATCCTCAAACGAGAGTGAATGTTCTACTTTTACATACTTGAGGGAAGGAAAACTTTTTAGTCTTGTAAATGATCTGGTTATATGAGGACCTTATCCAGTCCTTCAAAATTCTCAAAGGCATCAATACACTCTTTTATTTAAATTGATGAGAGACAATCTTAAGAACTCATGTGGAAAAAATATCTTTTTCCAAAGGGTCATAGGAATGTGGAGCAAATTGATGACTAGCAGAATTGAAAAAAAACCTTTGGATGAGATAAACCAATATATTTAATGGATGGAATGGTCTCTTCTCATTTGTAATAATAATAATATTACATTTTATTTAATATATGCCTTTCTTAGAACTCAAGGTCACCTTACAATGAATTAAACAACAGTAATAAAGATAAAAATAAACAGGACAATAAAATCAATTAGCAATAAGAGTACAGAAGTAGTAACAAACATCAAAGTTAACTGTGTATAACAGTGGTTAAATCATAGTTGGTATTCCAATTTGAAAAGATGTGTTTTGAGAGCAGTTTTAAGTTGTGTTATTGAGTCTGGTTGATGGATATGAGAGGGAAGAGAATTCCAGAATAGAGGGGCACTATGGGAGAATGTTCTAGCTCCTTTTGAATAGAGTGATTTGTGATACAGAAAGTAAAGCTGCAGATGAGTATCTGAGTGAGTGAGAGGGAGTGTAGGTCTGTAGGAGACCAGTGAGGTAGGGAGGAGCAAAATTGTGGAGAGCTTTAAATGTTTAGAGCAGTATTTTGTATTGTATCTGGTAGTAGACAGGGAGCCAGTGAAGTTGGAAGAGAATAGGTGTGACATGTTCAGTGGACTTAGAACAGGTAATTATTCTGGCAGCAGAGTTTTGTATAAGTTGTAAGCGATGGATATGTTTTTTGGGGGATGCCAGATAGAACAGCATTACAGTAATCTATCCGTGAAGTGACTAAGGCAATACTTTAGTACAGTGTTGCGTAAGAACAGGATGAAGTCAAGAAATGTTTCACAGATGGAAGAAGGTAGTCCAAGAAACATTATTAATATGGGCTGAAAAGTAAGTACTTTAAAGCACTTAGGATCATTCTAGAAACAGGACATAGCAGCAATAGAAAAGGTCTAGAGAAGAGCGACTAGGCTAATTCCAAGGCTACAGGGGTTGAATTATGAGGAAAGATTAAAAGAGCTGAGCCTATACAGTTTAAGCAAAGGAAGATTAAGAGGTGACATGATTGAAGTGTTTAAAATTATGAAGGGAATTAGTACAGTGGATTGAGACTGTTATTTTAAAATGAGTTCATCAAGAACATGGGGACACAGTTGGAAACTTGTTAAGGGTAAATTTCGCACAAACATTAGGAAGGTTTTCTTTACACAAAGAACGATAGACACTTGGAATAAGCTACCAAGTAGTGTAGTAGACAGTAAGACGTTAGGGACTTTCAAAACTCGACTTGATGTTTTTTTGGAAGAAATAAGTGGATAGGACTGGCAAGCTTTGTTGGGCTGAATGACCTGTTCTTGTCTAGATTGTTCTAATTTTCTAATATTATAGGATACACTGGAAGGTATACAGATCTGAACACCAGCTATACTGGAAGGAAACATCCGAAGTGACAATACCTCATAGCTACTAGTTATCATTTGGTCTAAAGAGGAAATATATGTGGCCATGCTGTCCATTTGCTAGCATGGGCAACCAATAAGCTGCCATATATACCCACTCCATTTAGGCATTCAGATGACTCGGGTGCTAAGGTACGAGGAGCTGTTAGTGGCAGCTCTGTACTGGTTTATGGATGTAGTTGTGAATTTGTGAAATTGTGAATTTCCCATTGGGATTAATAAAGTATCTATCTATCTATCTATCTATCTATCTATCTATCTATCTATCTATCTATCTATCTATCTATCTATCTATCTATCTATCTATCTATCTATCTATCTATCTATCTATCTATCTATCTATCTATCTAGTTCTGTAGCTCTTTCTGATACTAAAACTGATTCCAGGGCTTTGTTGTAAAAGGAATTTGGCAAAGGGTTTAAAGCCTCTTAGCCTTGTGTGTAATTTGGAGGAGAGGAAGGACAAATGGTTATCAGGTTAGAGGAAGAGAGGCCAGAGGTATACCAGGGGTTAACTGGGAGAGTGCTTGTGATGGGTACATTCAGTTTAGCATGTAGTCAACCTGCCATGATAGATTTGGTAATAGTCAGCTCAGAGATAAGGAAAGGTTTTATTTTTTTTTGGTTTTATTTTGTATTTCATATATAAGCTGTGGCGGGTGGCTGTGCCCAGCCAGGACGCCTAGAAGGACCGAGAGAGGGACAATGCCTCCCCCGGACCACGAGAGGGCAGTTGCCCTGGCTTGTATGGGGCCATGGGAATTGAGCATTGAAGCTCAGCCCTATAGGAGCCCGTGGCCTCTGCCAGGGGGCACCCGGACGATTGTGGAGCCCTGGACATCAGCACTTCTGCCACACCCGGATGTGCTGGCAGAAGGAATACTGGGGACACCTGGAGTGCTTATGCGGCACTTCCGCCACACCAGGAAGTGCTGCAAGGAAGTTCATCAGAGGGCACCTGGAGCACGTCCGGGTGGGTATAAAAGAGACCACCTCCCTCCAGTCAAAAGCCAGAGTCGGAAGGAAGAGAACAAAGCTCGGGAAGGAAGACGGAGGCGGTAAAGGACCATTGGAAGGCCCAGGAAGAAGGGTGTTTGGTACGAGGGCACTGTGTGTTGTGAGAGACTATCTGAGACTGTAAATAGAGTAAATAAATGTGTGTGTTTGCACCAATGGTGTTTGCCATTCTGTGTCCGGGCTGAACTTCCAATTACGTAAAAATGTACTCTATTTTTTTCATTCCTTCTCTAAAAAGCTCTCTCAAGATACACATGCATACATTGTGTAGGGAATCCCAGCTGGCAAGAGGTTGCTGGGCAAAGGTATTAACAAGTTGGCAAAGACACCAGTCCTTCGTGACACTGGAATAGCTCCTAGAGAAGCAGCGCCTTTGTCATTTGATCATAAGGTTGTCCCTACTCTGTCACTTTCAGTGCCACTGCAGCAATGTTAGACATGAGCCAGGAAAACACATTTTTTATGTTTTAAAGACGGCCTGAGTTTGGTTTTTCACTATGTTTCATGAACTGGTGGGGATTTCATTTTCTCTGCTGTCATGTAGTATATGTTTCTTATTTGCTAATTTGATAGTTGATTTAATCTGTTTTCTACAATGATTTTGTGATACATTGCTCTGAGATAGTTATCTAAGAAGAGTGCTGCATTTAAAATAAATTGTTGTATAGTGCTAATAAAATATTCATCTCATTGAACAAAAAAGAATGAAAACAGATTGCTCCTGATCAATGATAAAAAGATTTTCATTTTTGTTTTGCCTGAGTGCAACTGATTCAGGTGATTGTTTGATGTTGTCAAATGTGTTTTCTCTTAAGAGAGAGAAGCCTTGATCGATATCTACTAGAGAAATAAGTACATGGCAATATCTGTATGTGATTTGAGTCTTTTTATTTTAAGTTAATGAGAACAACAAACAAAAAATAGTCACACGCACAAAAATGACTGATGCTGATCGGAGTCTCCATTGTTCCTAGACAGAAAATCAGTAGAGCAAATAATGCTTAAGTGTTAGTGAGGTGGAGTTTAGGATTCAGTTCAGCATCCCAGTTGTAAAATGATATTGGAGCTCAGGGATCCGTTAAATAAGTAGAGTCTTAAGGAGCTATTTAATCCAGGAAAGAGAATTGCAAAGAGCCACCGCAGATATATCAGGGAAATTGTTAAAAGCTTTAATTAAACAAATGAAAAGCTCTGGTCCAAAGATAATTGGAAATGTCAAGATAAGATCAACTGAAATGATTTTATTAGGACTGGGCTTGTGTAAGTATAATATCATAGAAATTGAATTGTAGGAATAAAGATGTGGTGCTGGAAAGAAGCCACATACAGTCAACTTAGATAGCTAAACAGCATTGTAGTTGGCCATTCTTCTATATTATTAACTCATGCTTACTGAGCAACAGAATGGGATATCATTCTAAAAGCATGCACTTTCTTGGTGAGGCTACACCTAGAATATTGTTTTTACTTTTGGTCTCCATATTGAACCTAATAGCACTAAGTGAAGTCCAGGAAAGAGTGACTATGGCAGTTTCAGAACTAAGGAGCATAAGCTATAAGGAAAGATTGAATGAGCTATCTGACCTGTTAGTTAAAATTAATTTTCAACAAAAACACATGGGCACGACGGATAAAGGATAAACGTCTCAAAAACAAATGTTAAAAAGCATTCACTATAATAACAAAAGGCTATATTAAACTGATGCAATAGACTGGCGTCCACTCCAGGGCTCATTCCTGCTTTGCGTATGATGATGCCGCAACAAGGTCTAGCGTCTCTGTGACACTTAATTGGATTAAGCAAATATGTTTGAGAGTATTTTGTTATATTACGCTGACATGAAACTCACAAACTTGGAGTTCTGAAACAGGAACTGGAATATATGAACACATGTATCACCCAAACTTCACTAAAGAAAACAAAGACGTTGATGGAAATTTGAATTTGTGACACAACTGGAGTATGGATTCACATCCATGTTTACTGAAACATCACAAGGTGTGCAGCTGGAGGATATGGTGGTTTTCTGTTAAAATGCAGCTAGAATTATTTGACTTCCTTTTAATGTGATAGGTTATTTGTATGTTTTATTGATGCAAATTAGTTATTTCATTATAGTTATACTAGCATAGCAAAATGCTTGTTTTATTAACATGGGCTTAGTGGTACAATGATAAGTCTGTCTGCTTCAATTGCATCGTTCAGCAGAAATGCTATCCCTTTACATCTGTCTTTCTTTGTGATTCTTATTTCCTTTGCTCATCAGACACTGCTGCCCAGTTATGGATGCCAAAATATATTAAGCTCGGGCATGGATGCTGGACATTTTATCATTTTATATTTATACCAGCTGTGCTACATGTCTAAGATGGGTTGAAATCTAAGTAGTCATGCAATGCAATGTATATATCTTTGTTATATACCATTTGGTATGGGATTCGTAAGTAGTGGTAATATTTGTACCACCTATTGGAATGACAAATGTATTATTCCATTTTATTGCTAAAAATGTTTGAGGTCTGCCATCTTTTGAAATAACAGAGACATAGCAACCGGATGGACAGACAGACAGACATAGAGGTGGATAGAGATACAATTTTAGGAGTGAAATATTAAATCTTAATCAACAAGTTTGAATAGCTTGACTGGATGCATATACAAATGGCACTGAGGGTGTTTAGTCCACAGATTTCTTGACCTGTATTTTCATGAGCAGGTCTACAACAACAACTAATCCTCAAGTTTGAAATTTTAAGTTTATTCTTAACATTTTCCCCCTCTTTGGCATTAACTAATAACGGACAGCTTTTTAATTTACTAACCGGGTGCTCCGGCTTCCTCCCACAGTCCAACGACATGCAGGTTAGGTGCACTGGCGATCCTAAATTGTCCCTAGTGTGTGCTTGGTGTGTGTGTGTGTGTGTGTGCGCACGCCCTGCAGTGGGCTGGTGCCCTGCCTGGGGTTTGTTTCCTGCCTTAAGCCCTGTATTGGCTGGGATTGGCTTCAGCACACCCCCGTGACCCTGTAGTTAGGATATAGCAGGTTGGATAATGGATGGATGGATGGATAAATGCATCTAATAATCAGTTATTGCTATGTAACTACATGCTAACAGATGCTTTGTTTGGTTTGAATAAGATTTTAAAATGTACCCATGAAAACACTAGAATGGGCACTATCTATATTCCATCTATATAACAAGACAATACCAGTAGGTTAAAGCAAAAAGTGACAGAAAGATGCAATGTAGCAAATCATTTAAGCTAATATTCTAAAACTTTACCATACAATATCAATTTCCCTAAACTAAAAGGAAAAAAATGCAAAGCTGCCAAACTTACTGTTCTGACACCCGAAGATGTATTTTTGAATAAAAGATTGGTTGATGAAACCTAGTCAAAGAGCGAGGCCAAGGCTGAAATCAACAAGTCAATAAATCATTAACCAAAAATTTTTATTCAGGAAAAGCCATGGAGAGAACCATTAACAGGTCTGCAGAAAAAAGTAAAGTAAATATGTATTGACAGGTCATTTAAATTATATCTGCAACCTCTCACACCCAGGAAATGAAAGATGCTGTCCTTTATGGTTTTGACCAGTTCACTACAACATAGTAACTGTCAACAGAATTTTCCATAAATGGTTGTGCCCATGGGAAAACAATATGCCGTTACAGCAGAACACAAATAATTTTTCCATCAAAGAGCTTACAGGGATACACTAACTGCAGCCAAGAACACACATTATGGCAGAATAATAGAAAGTGTCCATGAGGGTCTTCTTCTGTGTAGTTAATAAACTACTTCAATGTGCATCTGGCCCAACTACCTCCTCTACTGAAGTCTGTGAAAAATTCCTTCACTTTTTCCACAATAAAACTAAAGATCTAAATAATTCAAGTAACATAAATCCACTATCCATTTATATAATCCAGCTCCTTTTCTCCATTCTCACCAGTCACATCTGCATTTGTTAATGCCCTGCTTTCTAAGATGAGGCCAACTATCTGTGTACTGGACCCCATCCCACCACACTTCTTAAATCCTGCCTTCATGCTATAATCCAAACTGGCTTTATGTCAACTACTATTAAAATCATTTCTGTAAACCCAATGTTAAAAAAGTCCTGTCTTGACACTGACAATTGTAACAATTTTCGACCTATTTCTCACTTACCTTTTCTGTCAAAAGTTCTTGAGCGTGTTGTAGCCTCCCAACTCACCAATTACTTAACTTCTAATAATTTGATAAAATCCTTTCAGTCAGCTGTGAAACTGCTCTTCTTCGGGTAACCAATGATTTGCTTATGGCAGCAGACTCTTGAACAAACCAGCATATTAATTCTGTTAGCACTCAGTGCAGCTATTGACGCTGTCTGACATGACATCCTACTGTCCAAAATGGAGAACATTCTGGGTATCTCTGGCACTGCCCTCCAGTGGTTTAAGTCCTGTCTGACTGATAGGCAAGAGTTTTTTAGTTGCAATAGCAGATCCAACTCAGTGCCAGTCACACAATGAGTTCTTTATGGCTCTGTCCTCGGCCCTTTTCTCTTCTGTATCTATATGCTTCTCCTAAGCTATATCATTCATAGCTATTGATTATATTTTTATGCAGATGATACTCAACTCTATTTCAGGGTTAAAAGGGAAACTTCATCAGGGCTTTCTCAGCACACAACTTGCCTCAGTGAAGTTAAAACATGGATGGAACAGAACTCTTTAAAATGAAACTGTAACAAAACTGAACTCCTGCAAATTGGCAATAAAGCACAACTTCAGAAAATTTGCTCCTTCTCAGTCACTCTTCATGGTGATCTCATCAGACCTTCTGATGCAAGGAATCTTGGTGTCATCTTTGATTCCTTCCTTTCTTATTCCTCCCACATACACCACATTAAGAAACTTTCTTAATTTCATTTCCATAACATATCCCATGTTCGCTCATTCCTCTCCTCTTCTAATGCTGAGAAACTTGTCCATGCTTTTATCCCATCCGCATCGATTATTGTAACTCGCTAGTGGCAGGTGCCCCTTCTAATAGTATATCACATCTCCAGTTAATTCAAAACTCTGCTGCAAGAGTCCTAACACGGACTAGCAACAGCGAGCGCATAACACTGGCTCCCTGTGTCTTACAGGACTGAATATAAAATTCTATTATTAACCTACAATTTAATGTGAATTTCCCCTTGGGATTAATAAAGTATCTATCTATCTGTCTATCTATCTATCTATCTATCTATCTATCTATCTATCTATCTATCTATCTATCTATCTATCTATCTATCTATCTATCTATCTATCTATCTATCTATCTATCTATCTATCTATCTATCTATCTATCTATCTATCTATCTATCTATCTATCTATCTACAAAGCTTTAAATGGCCTCACACCGAACTATATCAGTGACCTTCTCCATTGCTATGCTCCTGTTCACATGGGTAACAGGGCCTTTAGCTGTATAGCACTCAGACTTTGGAATGACCCCCCAAAATTAATTAAATCCGCTGACTCCATTCATTCTTTTGAAAAACAACTTAAAACTCATCTGTTCAGGAAGGCTTTTAGCTTAACCTAACATTCTGCCCTTTCTTTCAGTTTGCCTCTCTGTCCAGATGTTCAGGATAATTTGTGTGTGGTTTATATTGCAAATGATGTTATTCGTTAGGCTTTTCTTTTAGTTTTGAATTTAGCATTTTACTCTGGTTTATTGACTTTTATTCTATTTAATGCTTTGTACATTCTGTTTGATTATTACAAATTGATTATTAATTTGATTACATCTTGCCTGAAGAAGAGGCCTGAGTTGCCTCAAAAGCCTGTATATTGTTTTTTTTTTTAGTTAGCCAATACAAGTTGTCATTTTGCTTGACTTCTCATTACATACATAATGGCTAACATTGTACAACACCTTCTACAGTGTTCTATTCAGGAAACATTTGTATCCAATGTTACATTCACACACTGTCTCTTTCTGAAACTCTGTGGAGCACCTTAAACATGGGAAAGTCACTATATAAATAAAATATACTATTATTATTATTAATTTTAACATTGTATAAACTAGTGTAAAACAAAAAACAGCTGTCAAAAACAGATTCAGTGGGTTTCAAAACCTAATTCTGTATGGGAAACTTTTGATGAAAGCCCAAGTAAAGTGCAGAAAAAAGTAAAATAAAGTACCTGATCTCAACGCTTAGAGTATTTTATACATTATTTGTAATAAAGAAATTTGCTTCAGAAATGACCCAGGGGCCACATGAATAAAACTTGCATTCATTCGTTAAAGAAAATCTTGTTTCTGAGCACATTTCATTGTGTTTCAATGTGTTACTCACATTCTGATGTTTTTGAACTAATTCTATCACAATTAACTGACATGTTCTCTCAATAAAGCTGTCTTCAATGTTGGTAATAACATCAAGGATGTGCCTTAGGTGGTAATTGCCTTAGTGTGTACCCTGTCTATTTTGTCTACAAAAATGGAGTGCACTATGCAACATAAGTGCCAATGGCAGCATTACCTTCTCATATAACACGACCCTGAGGTTTGCTTCCCACACTATTATTTAATCAAATAAATGAATTGTAAGTTTGGCTAGCCTTTTGATCTTGGCTTTCTCACCCTGACTATAAGGAATGTATCTTGGAAGCATTTTAAGTACACCCAAGGCATGAAGTGTTGCCGCATCCCTGCTTTTGCGGCAGATAGAGCATGCATACCGGCACATTGTGGTCTGATTTTGGAAGTATTTAAACACAATAATAGTAACTCCTGTTCTTTAGAGCAACTATATGTATTTTATAACACATTGCACAGAATTAAGAGGAAGCAGAAGCTAAAGGGGGTACACTGACTGTTATTTAATTCCACTGTAAGCTCTGATTACATCATACCATACAGATGGTATGACACAGCTCAGCAATAACTGGGAGATTCCTGATTGGTCAGCTAGTTCGTGCTGAAAAGTGGCAGTTGCCAAATACCCTGTAATTGAACAAGAATTGCATGATTTATGCGTGATGGGCTCTGTAATGTAGGCTTCAGTTCAGACACATCTCCAAAAAGGAAGATTCTAGGGAGTCTGAATCGGCTTATAAGTCAGTCATTATCATGAGTCCAAAAATCATCGCTGTTCCTGAAAACTTGCACCTTGCATAGCCCACAAAGTTTGGCTACATGGTGATAGCTTGTGTAGTACTTCACAACATAGCGCAGAAACATGGACTGCCTCTTACACCTAAGACATGTCAAGATGAGCTTTTAGATGTCTCTGACCCTGTCCCACAGGACATCAAAACAATGGCAATTCAAAGATGTTTGGATGTTTGTTGGATGTTGAATGTAAAGAGACTTGAATGTACTGCAACACTGATATTTACTTGGCTAAATCCATCCATCAATCCATTATCCAACCCGCTATATCCTAACTACAGGGTCACGGGGGTCTGCTGGAGCCAATCCCAGCCAACACAGGGCGCAAGGCAGAAAACAAACCCCGGGCAGGGCACCAGCCCACCGCAGGGTACACACACACACAGATCAAACAAACACTAGGGACAATTTAGGATCGCCAATGCACCTAACCTGCATGTCTTTGGACTGTGGGAGGAAACCGGAGCACCCAGAGGAAACCCACGCAGACACGGGGAGAACATGCAAACTCCACACAGGGAAGACCCGGGAAGTGAACCCAGGTCTACTTACTGCGAGGCAGCAGCGCTACCCACTGCGCCACCGTGCCGCCCACTTGACTAACTGATTTTCTTTTTTTTTTGCTTTCTCCACACAGCAGTTCTTAACACTTTTTCTTTTTCTTTTTGACTTCTGCAGAATGACCAGCAAAAAGAATGTTTTTGCAGCCTCTGTTTAAGTCAGTAATATATCAGGTTCAAGTTGACTGAAGTTACATATTCCCTGTTCTCCTGTGATTACTTGTAATGATGTCTCTCAGGAACATTTGACAAATTTATATAGTGATTAGAGTACAAAATTTTCGTGTGGAATCCACGTAAGGTTTTATACATGAAGCTGCTGGACTTTAAGTTCCTGATCATCACTTTCACCAATCCCTCAGCTCTTGTACATCATGTGCCCTCTCAGCTCAATTAACTATCTCAATATCAATGGCAGTTCTGAATATTTTCTTTCTTCTGCGAAGAAATTGAATCATTGTTTTCATTTTCTCAGTAAATACTATATCTCAAAACAATGAATGCAAATTTCAGTGTCAGCCTGTTTTCTTTTTACCTTTCACTTGTAGACAGCAAATTTTATGGTTAAAGTTAACCATTTCTTAGACCAGGAACTAGGAATCCAACCATTTAAGGATAACGTATGGTGTAAATATTAGTTTTACTCTGGTCTATCCATCATCCATCATATCTTATAGTACTTGAAATACGCCTTTTAGTTCAATTGTACATTGTTAATTAATTAGTTTACATTCTTTAAGACACTTATATTGGTTATTAAAACAGAATCCAGCACAATCGCAGCACTGATTTACAGACTACCTTGGCCATATTCATTTTCATGACTGAATTTGGAAGCCTTTTATCTGACTTATGATCATGTAGCTGTAGATGTTATGTTACAGCCAGAATGTTCTTTTCCTGGCTTTAATTTATTTGTTGCTTTATTGATTATTTTTGAATTATTGTTTTTCATGTTTTGATGTTCTTTCTATTGTTTATTATTTGTCATTTGTATGCTGACTTTTTAAATGTGCAGACATTCCTTGTGTTCTGTTATTTTTCTTGTCCAGTGCATCTATTATTCCAGATCAATACACTATATGGCCAAAAGTATGTGAACATCCCTCCAAATTATTGAGTTCAGGTGTATCAGCTAACCAATTGTTAACAGGTACATAAAATCATGCAATCACCATTGGAAAACATTGGCAGTAGCATGGATCCATCTTTAAACATAGCAGTGTCTTAGGATGACACCTTTGCCTCAAGTCAGTACATGAAATTTCTGATTTACTAGATCTGTCCCAGACAACTGCAAGATCTATTATTATGAAGTGGAAGCATTTAGAAGTAACAACTGCTTAGCCAGTCGTAGACCACTCAACCCCACACAGTAGGACCACTGATTCCTGAAGAGCGTAATGAATGAAAAAATTACCTATCCTTTGTTTTATTACTCAAAGTGGAGTTCCAAACTACCTCTATCAGCAACATCAGCACGTAAACTGTCCATAGGCAGTTTCATGAAATTAGTTCCCACGGCTGAGCAGCTACACAGAAGCCTAAGATTACTGTGCACAATACCAAGGGATGGCTGGAGTGCCATAAAGCATCTCTTCACTTGTTCACAACATCACTATTATTTTAGTTTAATTTTAGTGTAGTTATTTTAATTTAATAAGAGAACAAGAATGTATTGCTTGAATTTCTAAAATAAAGCCTACCACCTGTCCCAACAATTACAATTTAGTTTATTCATTTCACCATATTTTCTTGAGCCGAAGAAACTGTAAAAATATTAATTTTGGTACTTCTGTGTCCTTTGAGTATCTGGCTGTAGTTATGCAAGAAACGATGTAGTCTCTCATTTTGATTGTTTATAGATCCCAAAATATAATGTGTCCATTATTGAGGAATTCTCAGACTGATTGTCTTTGATAATAACTAATTATGATAGGTTCCTAATTATAGAAGATTTCATTTTTTATATAGATATTCATTGTGACCCAAAAGCAAGAGAATTTATTAACTTGTTGCACTCATTTGATCTCAGTAAGCTTGTCAGCCAGTTTACAGATTTGGGAGGACACACGCTGGATTTAGTAATTTCAAAAGTACTGAAAGTTGACATGATGCAGGTCATGGATATTGGTATATCTGACCATTTCTGCATTCTATTTAACCTAGAAATCTTGGTAACTAAAACTACAGAGCAGAAAATTATTAAACTGCATGTTTGCTAATGTTCTCAACATTAAAATACCTTGGAAAATTCAGAGTGTCTGATCTTATTAGAAAATGTCTCAGAACTGAGCATTAATGGAGATAAACTGAATTAAGAATACACTATGAAATATTAAAGACACATAGCTGAATATAACAATGTAGTCCTATTTTTCTAAAAATATAAGAAATAATGCTGGAAACCCAAGAGTTCTATTTTCAACTATCGATCATCTTCAAAACCTAGATCACTCAATGGAATGCTTCCCAGAAAACTTGCAGCAAAACTTGTGAGGCTTTTGCCACATTTTGTAAAATCAAAATATATATTAGAAGTAATATAAATACGTCCCTCCAAAATTAATCATGTTGAACCCCAGAATGCTCTTTTTAGACAATTTAATTTCTTTGCTGAAATAGATAGATAGATAGATAGATAGATAGATAGATAGATAGATAGATAGATAGATAGATAGATAGATAGATAGATAGATAGATAGATAGATAGATAGATAGATAGATAGATAGATAGATAGATAGATAGATACTTTATTAATCCCAAGGGGAAATTCACATTATTCATTTATTCATTGAAATGGGCTTTCCTGAACTCTGTAGAATAATTTCTCAACTTAAACTTTCCACTTATGTCTTTGACCCAGTCCCAATAGGATTTTTAAAAGAATTCTTGGATGTGCTAATTAATAGGGTACTTGACAAAGTGAACTCCCAGATTGTCTAAAGGCCACAGTAAATAAACTCCTACTTAAGAAAAAAAATCTCAACTCCTCTGTACTTGATAACATTATACTTATATCTAACCTGCCTTTTTTAAGTAAAATTCTAGAAAAAAAAAAAGACTATTTAAATAAATATTATATCCTTGATAAGTTTCAGTCAGGTTTTTGAACAAATCATAGTACAGAAACTGCACTGCTTAAAGTAGTAAATGACACGCAGGTTAGTACAGACAGAAGCCACATATCTGTTCTTGTTCTTGTGGACCTGAGTGCAGCGTTTGACACCACAGAGCACAGTATTTTATAAATCATGGTAGTCAATAGGTGGGCCTCTCGAGCAGTTGCTTATTTAACGGGTAAAAAATTCTTTGTTAGTTGTGGTGATTGCAGTTCTGAGATCCAATGCTATAGTTCTGGACCTCCTGATCAAAGTCCTTTGCATCGCCTGTGATGCTTGAATGAAAGCAAATACTCTAACTTGGCATGAGACCCACTGCGTTAAGTCCTCTAAGACAAAGCTTAAAAAAACAATAAAGAAGTACTTGACAAACCAATGCCCAGTGGGGCATACTGTAGGTGGTGCGTTTACTCAGAACCCGGCCAAGTTTTCTATTTTTTTCAGCTGCACTGGCCACCTGGCCTTATCATAGGACTTGCATTTACAGTACTAAAAAAACAATTCTATAATTAAAGACAATACTTCTCTGTATTTAATATCTATCTAAGGTAAGCATGCATTATTTATTTGTTGTATACTCATTGTTATTCTTATCTAATTTTTATTTGGTTTTTTTTCTTTGAGTGTAATGATTCTTTGTCATCTTATAAAGCACTTTGAGTTCCATCCTTTGTATGAAAATGTGTTATAGAAATAAATGTTGCTGTTTTGTGCTCCACCTCTCAGTGCTGCAATCCTTCCTATTTTGCATGTGTTACCTCTTTTAATTTTCTGTTGTTTGTGCTTTTCGGCCACCATAAAGTAGACAGCAGATAAAAACCAAAGCGTTTCTGGTCTGGGTCTCCTTCAGCTTCTTCTTGAAACCCTTTCCTGTTCAGGTAGAATGTTGATGACAATCATCACAGTATATAGATACTGGGATTCAAACAAATTCGATCTGTTCGTTTTAAACTTCAATTTGTCAAGTTGTGGAGTTCAACATATACCAAAGAAACTGCTTAATGTCTAGACAGTAAAGTGTTTTAAAACTGTAATTTTATATCTGATTATGGACTCCAAAGTGGTATATTTTTCCTGGAATTTGTAGAC
Source organism: Erpetoichthys calabaricus (assembly GCF_900747795.2). Lineage (NCBI taxonomy): Eukaryota > Metazoa > Chordata > Cladistia > Polypteriformes > Polypteridae > Erpetoichthys > Erpetoichthys calabaricus. The sequence goes on along the minus strand of NC_041397.2, from coordinate 141,602,235 downwards.
CGGAGATTTTGTTTCACTTTACTTTGTTGTCAATTTGCCATACTGCAACCATTATATTAATCAGGACTTTGCATCATCACGATTGTTTTATGTTATTCTGTTATAGTACGTGCTTAACTTAATTCGAATCCATGCATTTTCAAAATTATTGATTCCAGTTCATTGCATATTCCATTGAATATGACAGAATCAAAAATAGGATGTGACAATGGACCAACATAAAAAATAGAAAACTTGAATAATATTAGTTAGAACATTAGCAAAACTCTGATGACAACTAGACTTAGCATAACATAGTATATCAATTGGTATTCTCCTCCAGCTTCCAAAAAAATCATGCCATGATTTATAGGTCACCAGTGTACCATTTTACAAAACATGAAATGCTAATTATTTCAATACAAATTTCAGCAAAAATAATTTTCAAAAATTCCATTAATTTATAGGACTGCAGAGGAGTGTAAAATGTGTATTCTTGCTCTGGGAATGTAATTGAATATACATTCATAAATGAGTAAAGATTCTGTAAAATTAATTCTGTTTTTGTGAAAACAATGCCAAACTCCTCTAATTATAGTTTTTGCACTAATGAACATTTTACTTCAGTTCAGAGTAGAAAAACAATTGTGCTATACAAGCTAATTCATCCAGCAAGGGGATAGGCTTAACTCAGGATGTTGCAGCTTCCTTGACTCAACCAAGCAGAATTAATAAGTATAGGCTGAAGCATAAGGTTGCACAGAGATGGCTTTCTCCACTGGTATGGCAACAAGGATTTTATAATATTAGCCAAGTAATTATTATTTGTTTTAAATATTAAAAAGTAAAAGTTTAAGTTTATCCAAGCTGAAAAATACAAAGAAAACTAGAGCATTGTATTTGTAAGGTACAGTATCTCATAAGACTTGTTCCATCCTTGTTCCAGCCTTAGTCAATGGGTGGGCCTCTCTGGCAGTGTCTTAAATTGGTTTGAATCCTACCTGGCAAGGAGAAAATTCTTTGTTAGTTGTGGTAATTACAACTCAAAGACACATGATATCCTATATGGTGTTCCACAAGGCTCTATCCTGGGTCCGCTGCTCTTCTCAATCTACATGCTTCCATTAGGTCAGATTATCTCAGAGCACAACGTGAGCTACCACAGCTATGCTGATGACACACAGCTGTATTTATCAATAGCACCTGATGACCCCAGTTCTCTTGATTCACTAACACAATGTCTGACTTGTATTTCAGAATGGATGAATAGTAACTTTCTCAAGCAAAATAAAGAGAAAACTAAAATCTTAGTGATTGGCAATAATGGATACAATGAGGCTATTAGAAATAAACTGAAAACATTAGGATTAAAAGTCAAGACGGAGGTAAAAAGCTTTGGGGTAACTGTTGACTGTAATCTAAATTTTAAATCGCATATTAATCAGATCACTAGGACAGCATTTTTTCACTTAAGATACATAGCAAAAGTTAGACCTCTTATATCATTAAAAGATGCTGAGAAATTAGTTCACGCGTTTGTTTTCAGTCGACTAGATTACTGTAACGCACTCCTCTCAGGACTACCCAAAAAAGACATAAATCATTTGCAACTAGTGCAGAATGCAGCTGCTAGAATCCTAACCAGGAAAAGAAAATCCGAGCACATCTCTACAGTTTTGATGTCACTACACTGGTTACCTGTGTCATTCAGGATTGACTTTAAAATTCTGCTTATGGTTTATAAAGCCTTAAATAATCTCGCCCCATCTTATATATCGGAATGTCTGATGTCTTATATTCCAAATCGTGACCTCAGATCCTCAACTGAGTGTCTCCTTAGAATTCCAAGAGCAAAACTTAAAAGAAGTGGTGAGGTGGCCTTCTGCTGTTATGCACCTAAACTCAGGAATAGCCTGCCAGTAGGAATTCGCCAGGCTAATACAGTGGAGCACTTTAAAAAAACTGCTGAAAACACATTACTTTAACATGGCCTTCTCATAACTTCACTGTAATTTAAATCCTGATACTCTGTATATCCAATTCATTATAATAACTTTTCATGGTGGCTCTAAAATCTGTACTAACCCCTACTCTCTCTTTTGTTTCCTTTTCCGGAGTCCTTTTGGTGGTGGCTTGCGCCACCACCATCTACTCAAAGTACCATGATGTTCCAACAATGATGGATGGATAAAAAGCCAGAAGTCTGTATGACCATCAGCATCAAGTGATTCCATGAGAACCCGAACTACAAAGAGGACTATTTCATTTACGTTAGGTAGAATGCCCAGAGGGGACTGGGCGGTCTCGTGGCCTGGAACCCCTACAGATTTTATTTTTTTCTCCAGCCTTCTGGAGTTTTTTATTGTTTTTTCTGTCCACCCTGGCCATCGGACCTTACTCCTTTTCTATGTTAACTAATGTTGTCTTATTTTAATTTCTTATTTTGCCTGTTACTTTTCTTTTCTTAATTATGTAAAGCACTTTGAGCTACTTTTTGTATGAAAATGTGCTATATAAATAAATGTTGTTGTTGTTGTTGTAAAACATTTTACATGCATAGTTCAATACATAGAAAAAGATCTTTAATAATAATAAAACACTGGCTTATAAAATGTCTTAAAAGTTAGAATACTCTATTTTAAACCGGAACTCTTGAGTCTATATTACATAGTTTAGAGAAGTCAAAAGAAGAGCATGGCAACTTTTCTGGGACAGCACATAATTGTAAATCCCTGTATACTGCAGCAGTTCCTTAGTAAAGTGGCCAATATTAAACTAAGTTTGTGCACAGCAAATGGATATTAAACTATAAACTAAATAAAGCTAAACAACTTTGAATCCTCCTGTCACAAAAAAAAAAATCACTTTATTTTGTACATTGCGCTTAATTGATGCTCTGTATTATACCCTAAGCACAGGGATTTCTCTACAAAGGTCAATCTGTTTTGAAATGAACTCCTGACTGATATCCAGGTGGCAAAATCTCTTTCTCAATTTAGACCCTTTAAAAAAAATACAGTATTTAATAAGATTTTTTATGAAACTGCATTTTATTAAACACTATCCCTGAAGCACTGGATACAAAGCAGGAAACAGCACTGACGATGGCCTCAATTTATCACAGAGCCTATTTTATTTTTTATTTATTTATATACAACAGGTTCAGCAAGAATGGCTGGACCGTTGTGTTTATCATGTTTCAGGTCTTCTCATGCTCTTACTGGAGCTCCACCTCCAGCTCTGTTCCTTCTGCTGTTGTTTTATTTTCCTTTATTGCATCCATTATGTGTTAATTAATTTCTCCCTTTTCCCTTTAAATAGAGCCCAAGGGAACGGAGAAACCCTATTTTAATTAGTGCTTCTAATTACTGCAGATTTCTGAGGCATCTTTATTTACATTTGTATGCTTTTATTCAAAGCAACTTACAACAGAGGTCAACTTAATTGAGTAACGTTACACTTTTGACTGTTATGAAAAAGCATTTCAGGACAGGTTATGAAAGTTGATCACCACAAGTGAAAAACTATAAAAAAAATCAAACTATTGAAAACCATCAATTAACAATTGACATTAAAGCAATAAAAGCTAGCCTAACAAAAATATCAATTAATAATGACAGAGCCACAGAACAAAAAACAAACATTCTTTAACCATTTAACAGATATTAACAGAACAGCAGGTCTTCATTTGATTCTTAAACACATTGAAGGAGTCTGTAGTTGGGATGCAGGTGGGCAGCTCGTTCCACCAACTAGGAAATACATATAAAATGTGTCTAGATTGAAATTTGATACCACACAGAGGTGTCATTACCTGACGTTGTTCACTGGCAGACTAAGTGGGCGAGGAGCATTGTACCTCACCAGCGTTTTCATATACTCAGGTGCTAACCCATCGACTACTCTGTAGTCATACATCAAGGATTTGATCTTAATGCATGCGGCCACAGGGAGCCACTGTAGAGACCTGAAGAGAAGAGTATCATGCGCCCATCTCAGTTGGTTGAATACAAGACGTGTCACAGTGTTTTGGACCATGTGCAGTAGTGAGTTGTGTTAGTTCAGATGTGACAACACCAAAGCTTGGACCAGAATTCGTTCTGTATATTCAGTATGATCTTGGGGATGTTATACGGTATGAATCTGTTTTTGCCACGTTGAGCTGTAGATGGTGGTTCTTCATCCAGGTTGAGATATCAGTAAGACATGCACAGACTCTAGCTGATACTGTGTTGTCCTCAGGAGTTCCCCCTCAGTCGTTTGCTGTGGACTTGTTTGGCATTGGTGTTTTGCTGCCAAGTCTCTGACCCTTTCGCCACTATCATTTAAGGTAGTGATTTGCGAAGCGAAATTTTGTGAAGCCCTTCAAAATTAAAAGGAATTGTGTTGGAGGGTTTTTAAGAATTTGACGTGCTCCTCTCTAGTGACATCTTCTGGCCATTTGTATTAATATTACTCTGACAAAGAGTTTACTGATGGTCTGTGAAACACTTGATTGACACTGAGAGCTACTGACTAAACTTGATCCTCATTGCAGCTATGATATGCTGGCCTTTTCCAGTTCTGAGTATCGAAAAACAAAGCTACAACAAATATTACTAATATTACTAACACAGACAGGCAGCAGGTACCATATAATAAACAAAAGTTTTAATAATACAAAACAAGACACCTCACTCACTGTAATGTCCTGTTTCTTCTTATATATATTCCCCTTTTATTTTTTACCATTATTACTACTCCTGTTATTAATATAATTTTTATTAGAATATTAGACTGCCTTTACTTCCTTGTTGTTTGGAGTCCCGCATTCCCTAGTGTTAAACGTGTAATAATAATAAAAACAATAATGGAATCCTTTTGCAAAGGAAAAGGTTTTAAGGTTATTTCCTTGATGAAAGGGAAGTAATTTTAAAGACTTTATTAATCCCAGAGGAATTTGTATTTATAATTTTTATATTATTATATATAATTTTTTATAACATGTTTATATACAATATTTAAACTAAATAGAATTTTTATTATAATGTATTATTATTATTTCAAAAAGAAACTTTTTTTTTCTTGTCAATTTCTTTCTTTCTTCTGACTTAATTAAAATCCAGTACAGGGAAAATGAAGGCTTAACTGTAGACTTGCCACAAAATAAATGTGTACATTTGAAAAATGAAAAAGAAAGAATTACTAGTACATCAAGTAATGACATTTTAATATGTTATACTGTATAGTTTATATTTTGTGACACTCAAAATGACCATACTCACTAAGACGAAGAGACACCTTCACAATCAGAAGCCCAATTTGTCACATGCTCTGTGTGTGCTTTTCTTTGGGGTTGCTTTCGGACTCTGTGGTGAATGCAGACCTTAGATGAACTCCTAGGAGTCCCTCAGTGGCAATCAAGGAAGGGAGTATAATGTAATCGTAGAGAAGCGATAACATAGCTTACATTTAAAAATTTAAACTGACAAATAAGTTGGAAGATGCTATGAAAGGATCACATAAGAGATCTCATTGTCTGGTGTAGAATTATCCCCATCAAATGTACATTGAATAACTTGTGAAAATTAATAATAATAATAATAATTCATTACATTTATATAGCAATAATCCATCTTTCATTCTTCGCCACTTGAGGTCTATGCATCCTGTCACTGTAAAGGGTGATACCATTCTTACTGTATCAGATCATGCTGAATTCATTATGCCATTGGCCCATTTCCATTCTGCTTTACTTAATATTTCAGCTGATCAGCACTTCAAATATCCAGCATGACAGCATGAACTTTTAATTTTAGTGATATTAGACAAGTGTTCCATTTACTTTTATCAAGGTATGTGACTAATTATTGTTAATCATTGTTTGAAGTGCCATTTAGTATGCCATGTGTTGGGCTTAATTGATTCTTAAATCTATATAGACTTTATCGTAAAATGGTTACATGAGATATTCAAATTTGTTTTGTAAATGATATACTGAAAGACCTACACTTACAACTGCATTTAAAAAAAATTGCAATATTTTATTTCTCTCATTATTATGCATTAGAATCACTCTGTGTCTGTGTCATGCACTGTATCATGTATTATTCATCAGTTTTCACTAGTCCTGCATCATTACTCATGTGTACCACATCACTGAGATTTTATCTCATACACTTTTAAAAGGGAACTTTTATTGGAGTAAATGTCACAGACTTATTTACTTAAAAATACTTAATTTCCCTATTTTTGGAAATCAAATAACAGGTAAAAAAAATTAAAGTTCATCATCTCAGTATGGAGAGTTGGTACCATTAAGAATAATACATTATGTCCTAAATGGCACGTCAAGGAATTTTTCCTGATCTTTAACTAAAGGCAAGTGCTTCTCAGTGTGTTGATTATTGCAATTATTTCATTTGATATTTTAATGCCTTAACTTAAATTATCTTTAAGCATATTATTTGTCTTCTTGCGGATATGTAGCATGGTGGGAATAAAAAAAGTGCAATAAAAAAAGTGTAACAGTTATGGTGTGTTTTGCCAAATATGGCATTGTGTATTTAAATTTATTGGCATTATTTGAGTTAAGCCTTAAACCAGGATAAATTCTGAGCTCCCCATGATCCCAGAGTAGAATTAACTAGTCTGGCCAATGAAAGCATGAATGGATAGATCTTATTTAATTTTATAACTATATTTACATTTTGTTATTTTTTCTTAAAAATTCTTCGTGCCTTATCATGGTCACATGATGTGCAGATTTTTTTAAGATATGTTTCAAAACACAACTTATAAATACAGTTACACAACCAATTTTGGAACCTGTCAAGTAGTAACAGAAACAGGAGATGAAAAATCTATAAAATCCTAAAAGTGTAATTCAAATTCGCAATGAAGGATAGCAATGTGAGTTGTATAGCTTGCAAAATCCACATTCCTGTCTGAATACTGATCCTTACAAGTGGGAAAATGATCAAGTATTGCATGCTACTGCTGACTCTTAATTATTGCAACCTTTAAAGAATGGAGGAAAAAAAAACACAGCTGACTCAGCAATGAAGCGTTTGAAAAACACACAAATGACTGGAAAGCACAGTTTGGATGCTGTTGCCGTTCAGTACATTTTACTCCTCATCTCACCAAACACACAAGTTGAAGTATGTGTTTAAGAAGCGTTTGAACACTCTCTTGTTCAGTGAATATCAGTCAAGCAAATGTAATATAATACAGTTCTCAGTGTTTTGTAAGAGTGCAGATGCAAAGACTAAAATTGTTAATTTTATCTTTGGTAGGGCAAATATTGAGTAGATGTGGCAAAGTCTAAAGAGGATTGATTCGGATAAGCTTTTAAGTGTGGAAACAGGTTTAAAAATGGTTTACATGTAATGCAGGGCATGTACATACCTCAATTTCGAATTGATAGGGAATATTACAAAAACTCTGCAATGGGTTAACAAAGAGTTGAAAAAGAGTCTGCAAATGAAAAAAAATATTAGTATAGGACTAATAACTCCAAAGTGAATCATAAGGTGTATAAGAACATGAGGACAACCATAAAGGGTACTAGTGAGGCTAAAGGACAGTTGGAGTGGATAAGGCAGATAAGCAGATAAGGCAAAAGATGACCCTAAGAGATCCATTCCATCCATCCATTATCCAACGTGCTATATCCTAACACAGGGTCAGGCTGGAGCCAATCCCAAACAACACAAGGTGCAAGCCAGGAACAAACCCTGGGCAGGATGCCAGCCCACCGCAGGGCACACACACACACACCAAGCACACACACTAGGGACAATTTAGGATCACCAGTGCACCTGACCTGTATGTCTTTGGAATGTGGGAGGAAACCCATGCAGATACAGGGAGAACATGCAAACTCCACGCAGGGAAGACCCGGGAAGCGAACCCAGGTCTCTTTACTGCAAGGTAGCAGCGCAACCACTGCGCCACCGTGCCGCTCACCCTAAGAGATTCTTTCAATATATTAGTAGTAAAAGAACGGTCAAGGAGAAGGTGAAGTGCGTCAGGAATAGTAAAGGGGAATTAAAAGATGAAATAGCGACGCTCTAAACTTGCATTTTTCTGAGGTCTTCACAAGTGAGGAAGTGGATAACCTCCCAGCGTTAAATGGGACTACTAAGGAGGTTCTGAGTGATTTAGAAACTGTAGAGGGAGAAGTACTGCTTAGATTAAATAGGCTCAAATCAAACAAAACACCAGGACTAGATAATATTTACCCTTGAGTTCTTAAGGAGGCAAGCAAGTACATACTGTATACTGCATAAACCCTTGACACATCATGTGCACTGGGGAGATTCTGAAAGAATGGAAAATGGCAAATATTATCCTGTTGTATAAAAAGAGTGATTGGGCAAATCCAAGCAACTGTAGGCCAGTAAGCTTAACATGAATCAAAGGAATATTAATGGAAGGAATTATTAAGGATAAGATTGAGCAGCACATGGCAAGGAATTTTTTTGAACAGTCAGAATGGGTTTAGAAGAGGGAGGTCGTGTTTTACTAACATGCTGGAATTCTATGAGGAAACAAAAAACAGATATGATCAAAGTGGAGTATATGACATTATTTATCTTGACTCTCAGAAAGCATTTGATAAGGTGCCACATGAAAGGTTGGGCATCAGTTCAGAGTGATGTGATGCGTGCAGAATTGTCTCAAACACAAGAAGAAGAGGGTTATGGTGCGAGGAACCTTATCAGAATGTTAAAAGTGGTTTTCCACAGAGGTCAGTGCTAGGGCCACTGCTATTTTTAATATATATAAATGATTTAGATAGGAATATAAGTAACAAGCTGGTTAGGTTTGCAGATGATACCAAGATAGGTGGATTGGTGGATAATTTGGGATCTGTTAAATCATTACAGAAGGACTTGGACAGCATGCAGGCTTGGGCATATTTGTGGCAGATGAAATTTAATGTCAGTAATTGTAAGATATTATACATAAGAAATAAAAATGTTGGGCTTGAATACACAAAGGGAGGCATGAAAAATGAGAGTATACCCTATGAGAAGGAGTCATAGTGGACTCTACGGTATCAACTCCCAGACAGTGTTCAGAAGCCATTAAGAAGGCTAGTAGATTGTTAGGTTATATAGCACAATGTGTGGAGTACAAGTCCAATGAGATTGTGCTCAAACTTTATAAAGCACTGATGAGGCCCCATCTGGAGTACTGTGTGTATTTTTGGTCTCCAGGCTACAAAGAAGGCATAGCCGTGCTAATAAAGGTCCACAGAAGAGCGACTAGGCTCATTCCAGGGCTACAAGGGGATGAATTATGATGAAAGATTAAAAGAGCTGAGCCTTTTCAGTTTAAGCAAAAGAAAATTAAGAGGTGACGTGATGGAAGTGTTTAAAAATGTGAAGGGAATTAGTACAGTGTATCAAGACTATTTTAAAATAAGTTCATTAAGAACACAGGGACACAGTTTGAAACTTATTAAGGGTAAATTTTGAATAAACATTTGGAAATTTTTCTTTACACAGATAGCCATGAACACTTGGAATAAGCTGCAATGCAGTGCAGTAGACAGTAAGACTAGGAACTTTCAAAACAAGACTTGATGTTTTTTTAGAAGAATTAAGTGAGTAGGACTGGCACATTTTGTTGGGCTTAATGGCCCGTTCCTGTCTAGATTGTTCTAATGTTCTAATGTCAGATTGATAATGACTTTGGTAGGTTCTTTTAACTGAGGAAAGAGTAATTAGTTTCATGTTTTTCTGTTTGGCTTAGAGCTTTTCACATGTGGTGATCAATTTTGTAACCTTGTACTGTAACACTTGTACTCAAACAGTCCCCAAGTCTAATTTTTACCATATTACGTTAGCCACTTTGGATAAAAGCTTCTGCTAAATGATTAAATGTAAATGTAACGGCACAATAAGAATCAGTTTTGGTCATTCTGCTACCAGCAAAACATTTTCAATAAAACTTCCTTCTTTCACTTTTCTAAACAATGCTATTTCTATCGATGTGTGCACAGATCTGCCTTCAAAGGTGCCACTATATAGAATACCATTTTTAATAATGTAGCTATTTTACATTTAATTCACAATGGCCTTATTAAAAAAAACTTTTAATTTAACAATGAAACATTTCTTAACAGTATATTTCTTAACGGATCTTCTAATACCAGCATTATTTATTTCAAAATGCCTCTTTTCATAATTGGTTTCTTCAACTGTTAATCGAGACAAAGACAAATCCATCAGTGGTAAAATCACCACACACGTAATCACAGTCTTAAAACATACACACACCCAAGTCAAAGGCAAACAATCTGTTAAAAACTGTGTGGAGGCTACCAGCTGTTCGTATCTATATTCAAAGGGTTTAGTTTATTTAATTATTTTTTGGATGATACTGCTGGGCAGCTTACTATACTTACACCATCTAAATGCGGCACCATCTTGTAACAAACATATAACAAGGACCGGGTGCCACTTGCACCCATGCCACAGACTGGATGGGATACACAGGTCATGGTTGTCATACTCCTAGACTGTATGTTAGAGCCTAGAAGACCAAGAAGAAAAAAGATACCTCTACCAAAGGTTCTGGAGCAACCAAGCCCCTGACATGATAAGTAAGGAAGTAAATGCAATATCCTCCTTTTGAATTTTTAAAAAGACCCTTTCTCATTTATAGAACATGCGCAAAGTGCTCTGAGCTTGAGCATAAAAACTTTTTATAGAACAGTATAATATTTGCCATTTTCCAGTCCTTTGGAATTTCCCCAATTTGTAGTGATTTCCTACAAATATATGTCAAGGGTTTATATATGTACTCGCTAACATCCTTAAGAAATCGAAGATAAACATTATCTGGTCCTGGTGATTTCTTTGATTTCAGCCTATTTAGTTTATGCAGTACTTCTCCTTATACATTTTCCAAATCACTCAGTACCCCCTTAATAGAAGGTTATCCACATCCTCAAGTTTGAAGACTTCAGAAAGCATGTTAACGCTAGAATCCCTGAAGCCTACGAAAAAAGGCATAATCCAGGGCCACCTTAAATTCCTTCGCACCTCTCCATTAGTGTCTTTTGTTTTGTAAATGTGTCGATCAGCACCAGCAGCCTGCTATCCCATCCCCCCACTCCAACGGAGCTCAACTTGGGCAAAAAGTTCTCCCAGCTCAAGTCTTCTTTATCCGAGTGTGAGGTCCCATGAGTTGTAGTGCTGGGCGGTATACCAGTTCATACCAAAAGCCATTTTTTATTTTTGCTATGATATAGATTTTTCTTACCGCAACACCAGTTTAAATAGCCTAAACAACATTCGAAACGTGGCACAGCGGGAAACTGTTTAAGGGGGGACCTTTTTTGCTGCTGTACCACTAAACACGCATGCAACAGAGTACATGCGTTAGTGAAGGTATTGAACGGTGAAAATGGACAGAGAACATTCTGAAACTGAAGCTGTAGCAGACGATAAAGTTGAACATGATGACACAGAAGAACTTTTGCCAAAAAAAGGAGCCATGTCTTTTGTCTGGAAATACTTTGGTTTTAAAAGGTTGGATGTGGACCATTATGTTCAAATGTGTGAATACTGCTTCTATACTACTGGATAATACGGTAAGCCAAGTTGTACTTGTTTTATTTTTTTTCAATACTGTGTAATGTAACTGGGTATTGTGTAATAGCGTGACGACATGTTGACTTTATCCTCCACATTTCCACTTTAATCTCAACACTTATGATGAGATTAAAGCTGACATGTTGACTTTATTCTCGTAATTTGTCAATAAAGTAGAACATCATAAACTAAACTTCATCTTAAACCCTGTCATATGATATATAGCACATTAAATGCATTGTGTTAAGTGTTCCCTGAGCCATGTTAATCGCTACGTGCTTATTAAACTGACTTCCTCTTGCACTAAAAGGAGGTGCAGGCAGCGATCACCACACAGAATACATTAATTTTATGATTTTCCTGCTCCCTGAACATTTAGAATGCTAAGATAAATACTTGATATCATTTTCATGATGAAATGCATTAAAGCATGTATTAATCATGTGGGGGCTCGGTGGCATGGAAGTTGCACTGCTGCCTCGCAGCAAGGGGGTCCCGGGTGTTCCCTACCTTGAATTTGCATGTTTTTCTGGTGGGTTTTCTCTGCGTGCTTCAGTTTCCTTTCAAACTCATGTAGCATGGTGGGTTTTCTTATGCTATATTGATCCTAGTGTATGTATTGCTCTTATTCACCCTGCGATGTGCTGGCGCCCTGTTCAGGATTTGCTCCTGCCTCGCACACAGTACTTGCTGGGATGGGCGCAACCCTGAATGGATGGCATAATTAAACATGTATAACGAAATTTTTTTTTTAAAGTTCTGAACACTCCGTGGTCTAAGTTTATAACTAGTTTTAATTTCATAAAGACGTTTATCGTGTGGTGATTGGTTATATGGAGAAAAAAAAGGAAGGATAGGAACTGGGGGTTTGGTAAGTCAGACAGAGACAGCACGCATGCAATAAAGAAAGTCCACTCAGAAGAACATCCATTGAATTCTGTGTTCATGTCTCCGACCATCAGATCACAAACCCAACATTTACACAATATTTAAGTTAAACCTGTGTGATACCCATTCATACATCCAGTTTTTTGGTGCTTCATCACACCTGCCATAAAGTTCTCTACATTGAATGTACACCTGGAGACCCCTTACTGCGAGGAAGAAGCACTACCACCACATTACTGTGCATGTTTAACACCTGCTTTAATGCATTTCATCATGAAAATGATATCAAGTATTTATCTTAGCATTGTAAATTTTCAGAGAGTAGGAATATTATGAAGTGAATGGATTCTGTGTGCCGATCGCTGCCTGCGCCTCCTCTTAGTGAAGATGAAGTCAGGTTAAGAAGCGCGTAGCGATTAACAACTGTGTCGGGGAACACTTAACACAAAGCATTTAATGAGCTACATTAACTTAGATAGATAGATAGATAGATAGATAGATAGATAGATAGATAGATAGATAGATAGATAGATAGATAGATAGATAGATAGATAGATAGATAGATAGATAGATAGATAGATAGATAGATAGATAGATACTTTATTAATCCCAATGGGAAATTCACATGACGGGTTTTGAGAAAATCTAGTAAATTAAACATTGATTTTAAGATGAAGTTTATTTTGTCATTAAAGTAGAATGTCATAAACTAAACTATGACAATAAAGTGGAAATGTCGACTTTAATCTCAACATAAGCATTGAGATTAAAGTGGAAATGTCGAGAATAAAGTCAACATGTCGACTTTATTCTCGACATTTAGGTTTTTTTTTCTTCACTGTGTCCGTATTTTTTTTCTTCACCGTGGCCCTAATACAATTCCGTAGAGCTATACCACAAATACCAATAAAAGCAAGTTGCAGTTTTATTATTTATGTATATAACTTAACTTGAAGCAAGGTCCATATTAATGCAATTTTCCTTAATGATGGTTCAGTTGGTAAAGATGTCTTCACCAAGTTGCACTTGTTTTATTTTATTTTATTTTTATTTAGTGAATATTGTGTCTTGAAGTAACAGTGTTATTACTGGAAGTTGCACTATTATTTATTTTATTGTTATTATTTATTAGTTTAAATATTATGCAGTTTAATGATGGTAAAGTTGTTTAAAAAGTCACTTTAACGTGTCAGTGGACAGAGATTGCTAACATTAACAGAAAGTATAGTTGGTTTACAAAAAATATTTACTACTTATTCCTTTTCTAAGACATGTTCAGTGCAATACAACTTTTGACAAGCACCTCTGGATATATAAGTCTAAATGGCTCTTTGGATGGTTGAAAATATGTTGTCAAAATTTTAGTTTAAGTTGTTTGCAAAATTTGTTCAATAAAAAAGGTTCTATATTTTCACTGTATCTGTCATGCAATGTGATTCCTTCTCTTCATTAGTGCCACACACTTGAAAACTATCACTTTATGGGGCCGTGCAAACTTGTATTAATACTTGTGTGCACATTAAAATGTTTTTTTGTACAATGTACAATGCTTATGACAGTGGAATAGGTTATTCTTAGCCAGTCTACTGCAGTAATTGCAGTGGCAAATGTGGTTAACATCCACTCATGCATGGGAAAAAAATACCATTGAATACCGTGAAACCGGTATAATTTTGAAAAATATCGTGATATAGAATTTTGGTCATACCGCCCAGCACTAGTGAGTTGCATAGGGTAAATAATATATCGTTATTTGGAATAAATACATTTCATGTGCGTTCCATGTCTACAACGATCTCTGTAAGTGTAGGATGAAAGGAAATGCGAGGCAAGAAATGCTCAACACATAAAGCAGTAACTGTGGTGGCATACAGAGCCAAAACTATGAAAACGGTTTCACTGTCCAAATACTTATGGACATAACTGTATGCCACTAATAGAGGCCGCACATCAGCAGACCAGCTGCTGGAGTTAGATTTCAGGAAGAAAGAGAGAGAAAATGGCTACTCTGGGGAGGTTTTAAAGGTAGTGTGAACTGCATCATCAAGATAAAAGGAGGAGATTGGATGAAAATAAAAAGGTCAAATGAACTAGCCACAACACCAGCTGCTGAGGTCACACACTTCTCGGTTTATATGTCTGTAGTGTGGTAGAAGGCATTGCTAATGTGTTACTCTGGGGTCACACATATTTGCAGATTTTATTAGAAAAGGACAGGTGCCTAGCCAAGTTTTTTCTTGCATAGACCCATGTTCCATGCAACCCACGAGACACAGCTCTGTTTATGTTCAGAAGTGTGTTTTTGTTATTCTCTGCCTGGGCTGTTTGTAGTGCTGCACGGCATAGACTAAACTTATTACTCATAAACATTTTCATAATTTTACATTTTGATGCTTTTTTCTGTGACACATCTTGCAGATCACAGCAATACTAGGCAAACCTCTGTGGGCCCCACCAGTCTTCTTAGCTTCTGATTGCAGTGCATGCTACTCTGAAACTGTGCGGAATTGGTCTTTGTATCCAAACACAACACAGTTATAACTATTCATAGAGACACTTTCATTTAACACAAGACAAAAATCTCATCACAACTTTTATAATAAAATCACTTTTTCATGCTGGAGAAATCCCTAGCTTTTGGTTTTCCTGTTTTGCCCTTGAGTTTAGGGCATGAAGGAACTGATTTAAATTTTCCTTGCTCACTGCTCTCAGTGGACTTTTTTCTTTTTCCCATTCAGCAAACATCTTCATTCCTAATAAAAAGTTTTATTTCTAGGTGCATATCCAGAGCTTGAATAGCAGGGTGATTGATAGAGCAGCAACACATGTGAAGGGTCAGAGAAAAGTAATTAATTTTAGCTTCACTTTATCTTGCAGCATGAAAATGCCGTCACACTGCATTTCCATAAATGTGGAGTTATGGTTCTGAAGCGGGGGTAGCAGTTCTTAATTTGAAATGTTTTCTGCTTCAGGGATTGAACCACTGGACAACAGTTGTTCTGCTTTTGAAATGGTATTTTCCTGAGTGCAGTCTGAAAATGGATGTACATTTCTTTTCATTTCCAGTTGTCACACAAGAAAATGATTACATTTAGTGATTTTTAAATAATTCTCTGGAGCTGCACAACAATATACTTTAGTTTAAGAATTATTAAATGAATTGAGCATTAAAGCCTAGAAGTCTTGACATACCTATCTCTCCTTTATTTGTAAACTTTAATAAATTTATTTAATTAAAATATGTGCTGTGAAACACAATTCACAAAGATAGTTTGTACGTTTTCTGGCTCAGAATACTGTGCTTTCAACAAACTTTCTGACTTTTGATAGCACAGCACTATTAGAATACTAGATCAGATTTGAACACTTATAGTCAGCACAGTTGTAATTCTTAACCCTAAAACTGAAGTACAGCACCTATAATTGTAACTCTTATTTTAAAGGACAGACATGTACTGTAAATCCTCGCTATTCGTATATTCTGTTCCCGCAGATTCACTTATCTTCTGTTATAAAATTGTAACACTTTTATGCGACTCCTGCAGTCTAATCCTACTTATTTGCATATAAGATAATCACTGCAGGTCATAAGCATGGGCAGGGATGGACATTGAGGGGGTTGTATTCATGGCCATGTGCACTAGTGAAAAAAAAATTGAAGAGGCCTGTCACAGATGAGCATCACATGAGATACAGCAATAATAGGTCTGTGATGCCCTTAGATATCCAGGGCCACACACAGAGTACTCTGAATGGATCAATGTGTGTCTATCTGGCACAGAAAGACATGGGGAAGCCATTGAACCCCATTCATGATGGGACTGAGGTTTGCAATTTTTCTGCAGAAACAAATAGTCCTTCTTTTAGAGAGGAATGGGGCTCTTCTTTGATGCAGATCACAATTATTTTGCATAATCGTTAGAATCGTTTCCATTCATCTGTATAAAAATAGGTGGATGAAACAGCAATATCATATTTCACTATATATATATATATATATATATATATATATATATATATATATATATATAAAATATATATATATCTCCATCCATCCATCCATTACAGGGTCACAGGGGTCTGCTGGAGTATATATATATATATATATATATATATATATATATATATATATATATATATACAGTATATATATATATATATATATTTTTTTTTTTTTTTAATTTATTTAAAGCAAGTAACATTCTATACAAATAAGTCAAACTTGACAAAACTAAATTCAATTCAACCCCCCCATGAGAATGAAAGGAAGTCTAACAGCCAGAGTAAAACTTTTAAGAGTAGAAAAGAAGGGAAAAGAATCCTTTTCCATAATATAAATGCTTATTCTGAAATGTTATTAATTAGATCCCGCAGGTTTTAAAAAACTTTTGAATAGATCCTCTGTGTGAGAATTAGATTTTTTCCAATTTCAAATACTATAAAACATCAGTTACCCACTGACTTAAAAAGGTGGGCTAGGATTCTTCCAATTAAGCAAGATAAATTTTCGTGCTAATAGTGAAATAAAGGCAATTACAGTTTTTTGTCCTTCTCCACTTTAAGCACATCTGGGAGTGGCATTTAAAGATTTTGGGCCTGAATGATGTTAATTTGGCACATGCTAAAAACATATGGCCCAATGAGTTTGGAGCTCGATTGCAACGTTAACAGGTTGGATCTTGTGCTGGTAAAATTTTAGAGAAGTTTAAATGAGATAGATGTGCTTGCTAAAGGATATTAAGTTGAATAATTGTATGCTTTGCACATATGGAGCTAGAGTGAATTCTGTGCATAGCTGCCTTCCACTCCTTTTCTGAAATGTTGAGTAAGAGATTGTTTTCCCACTGTACTCTGGAAGCTTTGAAAGGGAGGGATTTTAAAATGGTTTTATATGTTACAGAAATGCTCTCTGAGTCCTCAAGACTGATCAATATTTCTTCCGGAATAGAAATAGGTGGGAGGTGAGGAAAATTGGGCAGATTTTGTTTAGCAAAATTTCTAATTTGGAAATAGTAGAAACATTGTGTTGATGGAAAGCTACATTTGGTGTGTAATTGTTTGTAGGATGCAAAGACTTTATTTATGTACAAATCTCTAACTGATTTAATCCCGTATGTTTTGTAAACATTAACAACTGCGTTAATATGCATTTCCTGTCATCCAACATTTACCCAGATCGTTGAAGACACGGAACTCACATGAAATGCACATATTCCAAATAACAATATTTACCCTATACAATTTCAGACACCTAACTCCGAAATAAACATGCTGGGAGAACTTCAGCTGTGTTTGTTGGGGTTGGGGGATGTTGGTGGTTGTGTGTAGGATAGCAGGCTGCTTGCTGTTTACTGATTGACACATTTGCAAAACAAAGACGCTGATGAAGAGGTGCAAAAGAATTTAAGATGGCCTGGCATTAGAACTTTTTTCATCGGCTTCAGGGATTCTAGTGTTTGCTTTCGATCTCCGATGCTTGTTTAAGTGCCTGCCTTTAATAAATCCAGCTTGGTCTTGTGATATTTCCAAAGGAAGCAATTTCTCCATCCTTCTGTCTAGAACTTTGAAGAGTATCTTAATATCATTATTCAAAAGTGACATTGGTCTGTATGATGCACATTGTAATACATCCTTATTTTTCTTAGGAAAGATGGTAATTAACGCTTGGTGAAAAGTTTGAGGTAGAATTTTATTGTTTCCGGCTTCTATAAATGTTGCTAATGAAAGGGGAGCTAAATTACAGTAATCCCTCCTCCATCACGGGGGTTGCGTTCCAGAGCCACCCGCGAAATAAGAAAATCCGCGAAGTAGAAACCATATGTTTATATGGTTATTTTTGTATATTTTAAGTCCTTATAAACTCTCCCACATGGTTTATAAATATACCCCGTACAGTTATACAGCATAAACCCTTTATATTCTCTTAGTTATTAGGTAAGATTCGTTGAAATTATGTATGTAAACACAGTTTATATACTACTCACAAACATACGTATCATATATCATTGAGGAGTTTTATTTAATACGTAATACAGTTTAAAACATATTGTAATTGAGTAGGTAATATAAAAATACGTGAAAAATCTATAACATGTAAATGCTGTACATAAAACCAAAATGTTATTTTAAAGATACTGTAGAGCATCTCCGATATAACATTTGTTACAACCATTACGATAGACAGGCCACCAGCAATAAATACCAACAATGCAAGGAAAAAATTGTATAAAATGTGTGCACAGTTACAATAAACGTACATACATGTACTAAGTACGTAGAAAAATAGTTTTGGGTACTCACCAACTTGTCAGATAATGATGACATTCACTGCACTGTCACAGCTGTTCTAAAGGAGCCTTTTCAGGCGACTGTGTAGCACCGCGGTCGTCTTCTTCCACTGAAGGCGTACTAGGCAGTGTTTTGCGTGTAAGGAACATCGTGATGGGCAGTTGCTGGCGCTGCTTTTTCATTTGTGTAAAGAGGTTCCTATACACTTCTGTGGCGCCGTCAAGAGCATTTTTAAATTACAAAGAATGAATCATTTGCGGGTCCCAATCTTCAACTGATGTCTGGAGATCTTTTGCCATTCGTAGAATGGTCGCGAGACGCTCGAGAGTTAGCACAGCACCCAGGAGCTTAACTGCATGCTCTGATTGGGTAGCTTCTCAGCCATCAGCCAATAGCGTCCCTTGTTTGAATTCAAATGCGTCCCTTGTTTGAATTCAAATGGGCAAATCAACTGAGGAAGCACACGTACTGTAGACCACAGACATCCGCGAAGCAGTGAAAAATCCGCGATATATATTCACATATGCTTACATTTAAAATCCTCAATGGAATGAAGCCGCGAAAGACGAAGCGCGATATAGCGAGGGATCACTGTAATTGAATTTTTTTTATATAAAATTCGGCAGGGTAGCCATCAGGGCCTGCTGCTTTCCCACTCTGAAGTGAGTTTATAATGTCTAGTAATTCTGAAAGTGTCAGAGGTTTATCCAGTTCCTCTGCATTAAGAGTATCTAGCTGTGGTATTTGTAATACATCAAAAATTCATTAGATTGTGTCTTGTCTTCTTTAAACTGTATAGAATATAAGAACCTTTTTAGTCTCTAAATGTGTGCATTATATTTTCATGGCCAATGATTTTGTCTCCATTTGTGTTGGTAGTTACTGGTATTGCATTACAAACTTCCTGCTTGTGGATTCGTTGAGCTAAGAACTTATTAGTCTTCTCTCCATGTTCATAGTACTGATGTCGCGATTTAAAAATGAGTTGTTCTGTTTCATTTGTTGTCAAGAGTTTGAGGTCTGAATGCAAAGCCTGTCTTTTCCCATAAAGTGCTTAAAATGGGAACCTGGCGTGTTCTTGATCTGTTCTGGTAATTTCACCAATTAACTCTGATGCCTTCTTGGGTTCTGATTATTTTTTGTGGGAGAGATATGAAATAATATGTCCTCTTAAAAATGCCTTCAGAGTTTCCCAGAGTATTCCTGCAGAAACCTCTGAGGATGTATTTGTCTGTAGAAAAAATTAATTTGCTTGGATACAAACTCTGTACAGTTCTCATCAGCTAATAAAAGTGGGTCAAGATGCCAGCTGCGACATGAGTATGTGGGGCATAATGATTTGAGCTCCATGATCAAAGGGGCGTGGTCGGTGATAACAATAGCATCATACTTGCAAGATTTTATCGTGTGCAAAAATGTGTTATCTATAAAGAAATTTTCAATTCTTGAGTCACAGTGATGTACTGTTGAGAAGAAGGAATTTGCACTTGAGTTTGGATTTAGAAATCTCCAAGGGTCTGATAAGTTGTGATCAATTACAAACTGTGTATTTGTTTTTGCAGTGTTAGATGTTATTGCCCCTGTTGCAGAAGACCTTTCCAGGTCTGGATTTAAAACACAAAGTCTCTGGGCATTATAAATTTATGAGTGTTCACATTACAGATGGATAGAACAGTCTTTGTCATCCACATTGGGTGCGTAGATATTTATCAAAATCACTTTACAATTAAATAAATTAACCATGACGATCACATATCACCCTTCAGAATAAAATACTACATCTGATACTGCAAACAAAATTGTCCTATGTATTAAAATTTCCACACCTCTAGTTTTCTTTATAGAGCTGGAGTGGAATATTTGGCCAGTCAAATCTCTTTGTAACTGAAGGTCATCCTTGCTTAATAAGTGGGTCTCCTGTAAAAATATTATCTTGGCGTTTAGACATGTTAGGTGAGAGAATACTTTCTCTTTAATTTGTGATTGAGACTTTTGACATTCCAGCTCACAAAGTTCACTGTTTTGTCATAAAGACATTGGTACAACAATAACAACAACAACATTTATTTATATAGCACATTTTCATACAAATGATGTAGCTCAAAGTGCTTTAAATGATGATGAAAAAGAAAAAAAGACAAAATAAATAAAATAGAATTAGGGAACACTAATTAACACAGAATAAAAATAAGGTCCAATGGCCAGGGAGGACAAAAAAAAAAAAAAAAAACTCACCGCCCAGGCATTCTACCTAACATAAATGACCTCAATCAGTCCTCATTGTATTCATTGTTCACATGGAAGAACTTGATGATGATGGTCATGTACACTTCTGGCCTTTAATCCATCAATGTAGGGACATCACAGTGCTTTGAACAGGTGGTGGTGGTGCAGATTGACACCACAAAAAACTGGAAATAGAACAGAAGAGAAAGTAGGGGTTAATATGGATTACAGAGCCACCAGGAATGATAATGACAATTAAATGCATATACAGAGTATCAGTATTAAACAAAAATGAAGCTATGAGAAAGCCATGTTAAAGTAATATGTTTTAAGCAGTTTTTTAAAGTGCTCCACTGTATTAGCTTGGTGAATTCCTATTGGCAAGCTATTCCAGATTTTAGGTGCATAACAGCAGAAGGCCGTCTCACCACTTCTTTTAAGTTTAGCTCTTGGAATTCTAAGTAGACACTCATTTGAAGATGTAAGGTTACGATTTGGAGTGTAAGGTGAAAGACATTCTGAAATATAAGATGGAGCAAGATTATTTAAGGCTTTATAAACCATAAGCAGTATTTTAAAGTCAATTCTAAATGACACAGGTAACCAATGTAGTGACATCAGAACTGGAGAGATGTGCTCAGATTTTCTTTTCCTAGTTAAGATTCTAAAAGCTGCATTCTGCACTAGTTGTAATCGATTGATGTCTTTTTTGGGTAGTCCTGAGAGGAGTGTGTTACAGTAATCTAACCGACTGAAAACAAAAGTGTGAACTAATTTCTCAGCATCTTTCAATGTTATAAGAGGACTGACTTTTGCTATATTTCTTAAGTGAAAAAATGCTGTTCTAATAATCTGATTAATATATGAAGTTACTACATTATTACATAAGATAGCTTTAACATTAATTTCCAATTTTGCCAGGAGTTATTGCTATGAAGTCTATCGCTGTGTTGGCACTTACAATTGTAAGGGTTAAATGGATAGATTTCAGAATACATCCAAAGCAAAACAAGCCCCTCAGCAGCGGTGTAGAAGTAGTAGAGATACCTATTGACAGTACAGTCCAAATACTATAAACCTAGAATATTATTTTAAACAGTCACGAAAGAGTAAACCCAGGAAATGATGTTAAACAGTAGCCATGGATAAGCAGATAACGTATGATAGTACAGTACTAATACAATAAATCAAGGGTTTCATGTTAAACAGTCCCTTTTGGGGAGAAAAAAAACATTATAATTGTAATTAAAACATAACTTGTAAAAATAGCAGAGAAGGAAATAGAATACATAATTACTGGAAAAGTCTAATTGCAAACTGACCAAATAGCAAGTAAGATTTTCTTTACCTTGCCAGGACATGATTTAACTCATGATCGTATTTCAAAAAGTGTTGGAATCAATTTTCTTTGCTCTTTTTCTGCTTCCTCCAGAGAACTAAAAATGTAGAACTTTCTTTTAATATATACTTTCAGTTTATCAGGATACAAGAGGCTGTATCTCATTTTGGATTTCCGTAATGACAGTAAAAAAGTAAAATAATAGTGCTGCTAACAGAGTTCCGATTCAGACGTCCATCTCCCAAACCGTATGAGACCAATCATCATATAATATTTGACTGGCATTCATTTAATGACGGTAAGTGTTGGGGTTTGTTACTATTAAAAGTAACTTATTTGCATTACTGGTTACTTACAAAAAATAACTAAATGATACATTACAAACACTATGTTACTTTTGAGTTACTCTTTCTTCATTTGTATGAAAAACTACACATTTCAGTGCCCAGCATTTGTTACAATAGGCACACTGGAACCCACTGATATGGCGGTGTGACAAGCAAGCAAGGTTCCCTTTGATGACTAAAAAAATTTTGACCGGAAGTGTACATGGGCATTTCAGCATTAATTACTGCTTCTGAGAGAATTTTTAGTATGGCTGGCAAAACTGTGACCCAAGTGAGATGTTTCCATCAATGAGATAAAGTGAACATGTTAGTGCTCTTTGTCTGGAATCTACTCAGCCAGAGAAGAGCATAAATGGCTGTGGTTATGGATAACAGGGATATAGCCTGTTTTGGCCATTGTATATTGTTTAATTTGATTATGGTACCTGGTTATTGGTTGTTATTTATGTCATGTCTGCCTTTTACAATTTTTGTTTACAAAGTGTATAGGGTCAACAGAAATGCAGCTTTTTTTTCTGAACAAGACAGTGAAATTATTCAAGATCAGATGCATTGGGGTCTGGAATATTTTTGCAAGAGAGTTGTTCAGTTGTGATTGATTCCATTTTATCGAATGGAGAGATCCAAATGCTGCATATTAGAGAGACCCACTCAGTTCAACTAAGAAATTTCATTATGATTGAAGTAGGAGTTTAATCCTAAGCAGTCATCAAAGATTACTGCTCAGGTCTGAAAGGAGCAGTGAAAAGTCTCACATGCCATGCCAGACATAAAGGACAATTCCACAAGCCTTAACTCATGACCTTGCAACACTTTTTATATGTATCTGTGTACTGGACCTCTTTATGCCATGCCCTTAAAACACTATTAAAATGTGTTAAAGAAAGGAAGCCAGCGTTTTGAGGCTGATTTGTAAATGAAGAAAAAGCCTATTCTCACTGGTAAAGAAGTTCCCTGCCTTTGAGTGTATACGATTCAACATGCCAGCACCCTTTTGGAGAATGACACACAAACTGTATGTCTCTCTTTCTACCAAGTTCTTGGAGAACAGCTTCTTTGCTGCCACTTCCATTTCAGTTCATTGGCCTCTGATAAAAATCTCTTTGTGCTGAGTTGTATGTAATGTAATAAGGAGCTCTATAAGCCTATTTGTTAGTCAAATGGATGTGACCGAAAGGCAGAATACGCAAAGGTGCACAATGAATTATTAATGTCTGTCTACGCGGTCGAAAGAGGAACACAGTAATCAAAAGCAAAGAAAAGAAAAGATCAAAAGAGACATTAGTCGCCTGGGTTACTCACCTAGGTGCTTCTCAAATAATGACAACTGCAAAAATAGATAATCCTTTCAGTTTTCACTGGTGAAAACAGAAGCAGACTAGAAAAGGAGAAAGTACCTTCTGCAGGATAAAATGCTTGTTAGTGAAAATTTTGACAGCATGACAGAGGAAAGGATCCTAGTGAGACAGATAATCTAAGGCTTCCATCACTATGAAAGCACTATGAACACAGGACAAAATGACATACAGTATCATTTATTCACTGTATGTGGATATTGCCTTTTTTATACTTCAAAATCACCTGTCTACAAAAAACTCACAATGAGTTCATATGAATTGGGATCTTGTGTATGTAAGTAAACTGCCGAATCTCAAACTAAGCACGACGCATATGCTTTAAAACTTCACATTGTCACATTACTAAACACCATACAAAGACATAAGTTTACATGAAAGTAGGAGAGAAAAAAATCACTAAGGCAGAAAATAAAATATTTTAAATCTTGTATTTTATGTCACATACTTATGAAACAGAGTTAGAATTAAAAGACAAAATGATAATAAAGAGTTGGGGCACAAGCTAGTTATCTCACTATATAAAAGCTGTCGGGATTGTCCTTCTGTCCCGTGAGTGCAAAGCATAGCGGTATTTCCGCTTATCACAGTCTTACTACTTGCGGCTTGCCATACAAAGCGACGCGATGTGAGCAGAGTTCTGGTGCTCCCATCATTCCCTTGCTTTTGTGCGTGATGTGCTGGAAAAATAGACAAAATTATGTCTCTGGAAATAATTAATGTTGATCTTCTTCTCACTATATAAAAGCTGTCGGGATTGTCCTTCCATCCTGTGAGTACAAAGCGTAGCGGTATTTCCGCTTATCACAGACTTACTACTTGCGGCTTGACTTACGAAGCGACTCCCGTGAGTGCAAAGTGTAGCGGTAACCAAATTAATGAGTTGTGTTACATGAATTTTATTTTTCACTGTATAAAATATCAAATTGATCTACATATTAAATTGCCTTAAGAAGTGGTCGACTTAAAAGTCGGTCACCTTAAAAGGTGCGTGAGCCTAGTCACTGTATAATTGTTGACAACATAATTAAAGTGATTTAACATCAAAAATGATAACGGCTTTCCAGAGGAGGTGACTATAAATCAGGAACGCAGGAAGAGATAGGTCTAGGTGAAACCAGAAGTAGCATCACAGATCTTTGGGTTATCAGTCTTCTGTTTTATGAATAGAAGAAGAGAGGCATTAAAACAGGTTCTTGGATGGGTTTCAGGGGGTCCGTGAGGGTTAGATAAAAATTAACATTTATATTCACTATACAGCCTGGTACTGTTGATTTAGAGAAGATGTAGTAGTAGTAGTTCTAATGTTAGTAGAAAACATAGTAGTAGATCTGTTTTAATTTACACAAGAGGATTGTATTTCAGAATTATAATGGCCATTACTTTTTGCATAAAAAAGGACTGTTTTTTTAGGTCTGTAGCTTCTTAAGGGGTCTATGACTCAAAAAAGGTTACAAATCACTGCATTAAAAGATAGTGGTGGAATTATCTTTCGACAATCCCTGAAGTTTTCTTCCAAGCACACCTGTGTGGCATGGCCCCACCTTTGCCCACACCCATTGGATTGGGAGACCAAACCATGAGGTCAACTACCCGGTAAAGAGCATCAGCGTTGGCACTGAGGAAACCGCCTTAATTTTAAACAGTGGTAGTTTCACACACCATTTTGTGATTGCATAGATTTGTCTCTTGTAGAAAATCATCCACTGCAGGGGAGCATAATCAGAATTCATGGCTGAAGAGGTAGTAGCTCAGCTGCTGGATGGCCCATTTAATTGCCAGAGCTTCCTGTTCCATGGCAGCATACCTTGTTTCCTGGTCCAATAATTTCCACTGCCCTCCAAGACCCTGTGTCTGAAGTGTTGCTCTAGAGGGTAAAGGGGAGGGAAAAATCAGGAAATGTTAAAACAAGTGCTGATGTGGGGGACTGCTTCAGGTTACTGAATACAGTCTCTACCTTGTCATCCTGTTCTATCATGTTTGGTGCCTGCTTTTCTGTCAGATTAATCCGGGAGTAGCCCTTTGAGAGAAGTGAGGAACAAATAGTTGGTAGAATTTGACTAAAATAATCAAAGCAGTTGCCCTTTGGGAGAAGTGGGGGACAATCCAGTGGTAGAACCTGACTAACCCCAAGAAGGCTTAGACTTGCAGCTTGGTTCATGAACGGGGCCAATGGCATGAACCTTAGAATATTGGGGTCAAACTGTCTCTCCATCCACCATGTAGGCCAAGTACTTTGCCTCAGTAAGTCAGTAATGGCATTTTTTTTTATTTATCCATTCCAAAGACCAGCCTCACACAGAGCCCAATGCACAACTCGAACATGCCATATGTGTTTTACCAAGTGCCAGAATAGATGATGACAAATTGTGGGGTCATAGCACTTCATCCACCAGATTTCGGAGGGTGGCTGGTGCCCCATGCAATCTAAATGGAAGGACACAGTGCTGCCAATATCCACTAGGGGTACTAAACATGATTTTTTCCTTGGAGGATTGCATTAAAGGAATTTGCTAGTACCCTTTAATCATGTCAAGAGCAGTCAGATAATGTGTTTTTCCGAGTCACTCAAGGAGTTTATCCACTCTCATCATCGAATAGGCATCAAATTTGATTAAGCTGATGGAAGTCATTGCAAAAGAGGCAACTGCCATCAGGCTTGGAACCAAAACAATTGGACTAGATCAGGGACTAAAATTTTCCTCAATAACACCAAGGTCTAGCATTCACTTGATCTCAAGCTTCACTTCTGCTCATTTTTCTTTGGGAATCTATTTGCATGTTCTCTGACAACCGTCATGTTGATCTGTAGACAGAGGTGAAGGACAGGCATTAACAAACAGCACTGACTCTTGACTCACAATGGCAGAACTATTACAGTGGATTTTTTCATAATTTACCTTAGTGTTTAAGTTCATCACATTTGTAGACAATTTTAGAATATTTCTATTTAAAATCTAGCCTCTCAAATATTCTCATACTCTCTTGGAACTTTGCTTTTTACCTCATTAGGTGAGCATTAAAATAAAGGACTTTACATGACTTCTAACTGGAGACTACAGTATGTTAAATTTAACAACTGCAGTGGCTGAAACTCTTAGTGAGTTAAATTATATAATTGGGAATCACAGGGTCTGAATGATTACACAGTTCCTCCATGACTTTTCATCACTTTTACAAATCTTTTGCTGTGATGAGAATGTACCACAAGGCATTTTCAGTGTAGTATAAACTAGAATAAGAAAAGAAGCACTGAACAAAATTAAACACAAAATATAAAATAGACATCTCTGTTGGCTCCAAACTTTGATGAGCCTCAACACAGTGTGCACAGCTTGCACAGTCACTTTACTCACTTCCTTGCATTTGACATTTTCCTCATGGTTTGTGGGCATCAAATGCATTTTATTTCCAGCTTAGCGCTCACTGTTTGTTACCTCTTGCGAACATAAGAGCCTAAACCTAACACTCTTGATTCCCTCATTTTACTTTTGTCATAGTGAGTCACAAGTACAGTAAGTTTAGGAGCTGTTGCACTATTATTATCACACTACACCAGAGCTGTAATGAAGGCTTTGGCTGGAACTCATAGGAGAAGTTGAGGAGTGTGACACCAACTTTACTTGCTTTTTTAAAATCTACTTACTCATTACATGATCACAGGGAAGTAGAGCTAAACTTGGGATTGACATGTACAAGGCGGTGTCCAAATCTCAACAGGATACCTGCCCTACAAATGTAGACATTACAAAATATATTGACTGTATAAATTGGTATAGGGTGGCATGGTGGTGGTAGCGCTGCTGCCTCACAGTAAGGAGACCTGGGTTCACTTCCCGGGTCCTCCCTGCGTGGAGTTTGCGGTGGGCTGGCGCCCTGCCCGGGATTTGTTTCTGCCTTGTGCCCTGGGATTGGCTCCATCAGACCCCTGTGTTAGGATATAGCGGGTTGGACAATGACTGACTGACTGACTAAATTGGTATACAGTAGATTTGTGATAACATGTCATTGTTATTTAAAGCTTGTATTCTCTCTGTAATCAAGCAAATCTGAAGCAGATATTATGTTTGAGGAATGTATTTCCTCTTTGCCTTTATGACATATATATTATTTGATTTCTACCTGTTTCCACATCAAATATATTAGTAGGGTGTTGTACCATGTTAATAATTATGGATGAAATGAGAAGTCAAGCAAAATGAAACCTTTTATTGGCTAACTAAAAAGATAATTTTGTGTAATTTTTCTTGACTTTTCATTACATCAAATATGAAAATACAATCCCATACACAATACTGCATTAGTTTGATAATGCCATTTAGAAAAGGTGGGTATATTTACATTAGTTTATAGAGGGCTTGAAAACTCAGTCTTTAGAATCAGTCTTTAGAATGTCTCAAGGGTCCTGTGTTCAAATGGCTGTCAAATGATTCATTTCTAGCTCTAGTAATGAGACACAGACAGTGGGAATTCTGATTTATAAGCCAGTCTTCTTTGTGGCTTCTGAAATAATATTGGGCATTGAGAGGTGCTATATCATGGTGGCAGAAAAACTAAATGTAACTAAAATAATTGGGTTATATAATAGTAATATTTATATTCACGATTCAGGAGCTACGCTGGACAGCAAATTGAATTTCACATTTTTGTTGCTTAATTTACTTGACCTGAGTCACATAACTCTCTCACAACCCTTATCTTAAACCATAGTGCTGTAGCACTGAGACATAATGTATTTTCTTGTTTATCTTTTGTTTCTCTGTGTCATGGTCATGTATTTTCAGCCTCAGATTTATGTGATGCCTGGAGATGGGGAGTATTCTTTTTGGTCAAAGGCCCACAAAGATCTTTAAGGGGCATACCTGGGATTCTATGTTGTGGAAATCAAGACCGCAATGGACATTGAGGCAACAAGTACATAGGAGGTACGTGAGGAGGTAAGGCCTTTGCTGTGTCAGTGGCCAGAGGTATGGACGAAAAACCTAGGACAGACCGCAGTAATAATGCACAACATCCACACTATTGATGAGGTGACTGTACACACCGAGTTTCTCTACAAAGGAAACAGAAAAAGAAGTGCATCAACAAGATGTTTGCTGAAGAGATTATAGAGCCCTCAACATCCCTTTGGGCTGCCCCGGTGGTCTTAGTAAAAAAAAGCCCAATAGATCCTTTCGTTTTGGTGTGGATTTTAGAGGGCTAAATTCTAAGACCCACCTGGATCCTTATCCCATGCACCAGATGCACAAAATATTGGATTTCCTGCACAGCACTACCATCTTCAGCATCATGACCAGTGGATATTGCCAAGTCCGCATGGGAAAAGACCTCAAGCACAAGACAGCAGTTGCTACCTCTGAGGGCTTGTTCCATTTCTGGGTCATGTCCTTTGGCCTGAAAAATGTTGGGGCCACTTTCCAGCGCCTAATGGAGCAAGTTCTGAGGGGGTTGTCAGGGAAATTTTGTTTTGTGTACGTCGATGGCATCATTATTTACTCCCCCACTCTGGAACAAAACCTATAGGACTTGGACATTGTCTTCCAGAGGATCCAACAGGCTCACCTTACACTGAACATGAAGAAATATCTCCTTGGTTAGTCCCAGATTCTCTTCTTGGGGCACAAAATGTTAGCAAAGGGAGTTGAAGTGGATCCAGAAAAGACTTGTGCCATAAAGAACTACCCAACACCTTTGGACCTGAAGAGCCTGCAGCAGTTTCTTGGATTGTTGGAATGGAATCACAAGTTCATTTATCACCTAGCTGACCTAATTGCTCTTCTTAACCACCTAAAGAGAAAGGATGTGTCCTGGATATGAACTTCTTAGTGCCAAGATGCTGTCGGCCAACTTAAGGTGGCTCTTTTATCCCCACCCAACCTGGTTCAGCTAGATCCCACACTGTTGAAGGCAACCTCGATGTTGGTGCTGTTGTATCTCAGAGGAAGGATGGATTGGAGAGAGAGATCAGTTTTGTGTCACAAAGTCTGCATAGAGCCTAGATGAACTACTCCACCTCTGAGAAGGATCGCTTGACAGTGGTGTGGGTGGTGGAAAAATGGCAATATTTACTGGAGAGGAGGCTGCACTATACCAGACCAGTACCAGCAAAACTTGTGGGATCTAAACTCCAGATAGTGGTCCTTAAGAGATATGTCCCTGAGTTCCTCCAATACTATCATGACAGCCCTTTTGCGGTACACCTTGTTAGGCTGCAGACCCTTGTGAAAGTACTAGAAGTGGCACAGTGGCCCTCTGTTGAATAGGATGTGTGGGATCATGTGAAGAGTTGCCAGACATGCCAGGTGATGAAAGTCCCACCTGGAAACCACCGGGAGAGCTACAATCAACTATGGTGTTCGAACCAGGAGAGATTATGGGAGTGGACTTGATGGGATCCATGCCTTCTACTTCCACAAAGAAGACAGTCTAGATAGTTGTCATGAATTATTTTTCAAAGTAGATGGAGCTATTTTCCCTAATGGATGCCAAATCCCAGAAGATCTTCTCCACCTTGAAGAATGAAATATTCACCTGCTGGGGGTTACTAAAGTACATTGTGTCTGGCAGAGGTCCCCAGTTCACTAGTGACTTAATGGAAAAACTATATGCTACCTGGGGTGTAAAGAGGAAACTGACCACTGCCTACCATCCCATGACAATTCTGATGAAAAGGGTGAACTGGACCTTAAAGACTATGTTGGCCTCATATGCGGGTGACTGCCATCAAGACTGAAACAAGTGGCTCCCTGAGCTGCGGTTTGCCTTCAGAATGGCAATACATAAAATACTACTGCTAGGGTGACAAGTAAAGGGCCCACTTAACTGTTTGTTAACAGTAGCTCCCTTACCAGACACACCCTAATACCATACACTCGCCACCCAGGAACAATTTAGGAGGAATGTTCAGAAGAGATCAGTGACTGCAACAGGTAGACATGCCAGATATGACAATGCCTGTCATAGTAAAGTGCACTACTTGGCGGGTGACCTGGTCTGGGTTAGGACTCGCCATTTCTCTGGTGCAACTAAAGGGTATTCCTCAAAGTTTTTGCTTAAAAGGACATGTCCAAGTTTAATTCTAAAGCAACTATGACCTAACAGCTACGGTATACAAAAGGGTAGGGAACCAGGTATTGATATAGATACTGTAAATGTGGTCAACTTTAAGCCTTACTTTGGACCCCTCTGACAGAGGCTGAGGGTGAGAAATTATGTAGCACTACCACATAATGTGTTTTCCGGTTTAATTTTTGTCTCTCTGTGTCATCCTCAATGTACACCCTATCTCCATCCAAGCACATATATAAAAGAGGATGGAATAAGACAAGCACATTGTGGCAGATGACAATAGGGAGGACCTTTGTGAAGTATGGTCAGTTGCAATGATTTTTGGGAGGCTGCCATGGTAATGAATGTTAATGTACGGTGAAAAAGGAGAATAAAAAGGCAGGAAAAAAAAACAAAATTATTGAACACAAGCTTTATGCTGGAGGATACAGCTGTGGACTATCTAAGGCCAGGCAGGAGATTGCTTTACTTAGAGTTTGAGGCCGTTTCCTGTTGGAAGGCATCCATCTTGAAGACATTCTCAGCACAGTTCTTCTTGAGCCGATGTGTTACAAAAAGAAATGGATGGGACACTTAAAAGGATCAAGATTAGGTGAGCAGAAAACAATCTTTATTGTTCTGGAGACTCTGATTTAATTTAAGAAGTGACAGAAGTGTGGATATTGTGTGTAGTCTGTTGCCAAAGATTTTTTTCCTTTCGTTATTTATATACTGTATGTGTTGGAGTGGTGGAGTATGTGGTTATGGATCAGATTTCTGCCATTTGTTTTTGTGATTTGTATATAATTGTTTTATTATATTTGATCTCCACATTATCTGTTGAGCTGGGTTATTTTCTTTATATAAATGTAACTATCTTATTTTATCTAATACATCACCAAAAATGTGGTGATCACCTGGGATAGCCTGGGATTAAGCATTATAATGCAACCAGGCATATCGTACCACTGAAGTATAATGCACTGTATTGACTTATATTGGGATTATTTCTGTTTCACAAATCATCAAATTAACATTGTTGACAGTTACCTGTTGCGAAAAATTTCCCTCAATGATCAGGGAGATGGCTTCAAGTCAACCTCAGTCAGGGGCACAGAAAAGCCAAAAAAAACAGAAGCATGAAGAAACGCCTTGTGCTGCATTAGTTGTAGGTGTGTTTAGAAATCTAAATTTGTCTAACTTACAGAAAGCTAGCTAATATTACATCAACTGCTACGACACTAAAGCTAGCGGTTTAATGTGGTAACATTGTACTAACAATAGCATTATGTGTAATAATTTTGTTATCAATTGTTTAACAGATATTATCTGATGTTACAGTAGCTATCTGACATATGGCTGAGAATTATTTATTACCACCATATAGACCTCAGGACCTCTACACATTGTTAAAGGCCAACATTAGACGACATATGAAGTGCTCTGAATGTTGTTGTATTGGGGACATGTTTGTAAAATTCACCAACACACACAGGCCATCTTACTTACTAGTTCATTTTTGGCTGAGTAGTGGAAAAGCACCACAGAAGCATCTTTGACATACTGTACAATAACAGAAATGAACTCAGATTAACTTCGATTATTGGTCATTTTTAGTGGTAGCTAACATCACTGATTTAGTTAGTAACTCATTGCTACCTACTGTCATTGTAAGGACTAAATGAATTTTACATAAATTCATAAGTGTAGGTGATACATTCACATGTTCATTTTTTAAATATCTAAATACTGAGATATTTACTAAGTAAATTTATAAAATCACATTTAGTAGTCCTATTTGGACTACTACTTAGGCTTTCATTTATGAAGGAAACAAATCAATTGGTAAATCATTGCCATTAAATACCATTGATGTCCAAAACTATGGATTGCTATCCGGATTGCAGCAACCCTTCCTCTTACAAGTTTTTCAAAACTTGCAAGACATGCTTGAGGTCATCCATAAGAAAAACATATAAGCAGCTTGGCTATCATCAGCATCAACTCAGACCTCACACGGATGCTGTCATGTGATGACCTCATAGATGACTTTGCCTTCAGAAAATGTAGACGTGTGCTGTTGTGATATGCAACAGAAAGACTGCAGAAAGCCCTGAACATTCACTTTCAAGTTTTGATTATTTTTTTAAAAAAAGTATATGTACTTGTATTTGACATTAAAAGTTATAGTTAAGTTTGTAACGTGTGCCTATGTATTATTTATTTGTATATTTATATTTCAAATTAAGAAATACAAATATAGTTGATTTTAGGTAGGTTGGCATGAGGGTTGGCTTAGAGCCCCAGTTTGGCTAGGGGCGGCACTTAGTTGTCATAAACTTATGATGACAGGAGATTTTATTTGTGTGTTAAACTTCACCTTAAATAGGTCATCATAAGCTGCAACTACCACATGTAAACTGAAACCACAATTTCACTTTTTATCAAGGATTATACTTTTCCAGACACATGGATATTTTTCTACTTATTTTTAAGAAATCTTGGTTATTCATATTTTTTTTCTATATTAATAACAACTTTACTTCAATCTTTCAAATATGTTGCTTTTATTATATCAGACCATGTTCCTCTTATTCTGGAATTTAAGTCATTGTCCCCTATAATACAGCCCACAAATGGGAATTAAAGCAATTAATATTAGCAGATGAAAACTAATTGGGCTCAAATTTGCATTTTCATAGAGACTATTAAATCTCCAGGGATATTTGTGGCAGCCCATTGGGAGTACAGTGTATCTAAGGGGACAAAAAATCTGATACATCTTCCATAAAAAATAAATTACAGTCTACGGGAACTAATTACTGAGATTTCTAAAACCAGCCAAAAATATTCAAATTCACATAATAACATGCTCTGTAAAAACATATTTATAAAGAGGATTTGATATTTTGGCCACAAGAGAATTTGAACAACCATGGAGAAAAAGCTATTAACACATTGTTCATAGGCCAACTGAGAAAATTTTCTGGTGTTTTCTTAGGCCTTTTGTTGTCAGAAATGATTCCCAGTTGTCACCATATGACCAGAAGACCTTGGTAATGTTGCAATCAAAGTATGTGGATAAACACTAATATAAAAGAAATTGCTAATGGTTA
Source organism: Erpetoichthys calabaricus (assembly GCF_900747795.2). Lineage (NCBI taxonomy): Eukaryota > Metazoa > Chordata > Cladistia > Polypteriformes > Polypteridae > Erpetoichthys > Erpetoichthys calabaricus. Next base: position 141,568,059 of record NC_041397.2, on the reverse strand, counting down.
TACAGTATATGGTAAAGATTATAATCTAGTGGTGACAAGTTAATTAGACTCGCATTTCGTTGTGCACTGATTTTGGATTCTAATTTGGTTTCATTTTGTCTGTCTGCTGCTGACCACTGCCCGTATAGTGACCTCTCTTCTGCTAATCACCTTTTGAAATCTATATTTCCTCATAAATTTACTAGTTCTTTGACAAAAGCATTCCAGCTCAATTTTTGTTTTTTCAAAAGTTTAGTTTGGCACATTATTGTTAACTAGCTTGTTTTGTTTTCTTTAGTTAACTTAATCATGTCCTCTCTGTCTTTTGTTAGTTACTGGCACACATGTGTATATGAGAAGTGGGTATAGGGCTTGAAAGAGGGTAATTCCATGCAGGACCAAGGGGTGGTAAAGCGCATTGAACCTTTCTCTCTTTCTTCTGCAGACCAACTACGGGAAACACAGCCTGGGCCAGATGACGGCACTTCGGTTCCAGTCCCGATGATGTCACTTCCGGTTCCAGTCCCGACGATGTCACTTCCGGTTCAGGCCCCAATGACATCACTTCTGGTAACCACCTTATAAAACCCCATTTTGTGTATTAAAATCAGTTACACTCAAGTCTATAAATGCCTATTGTTATTTTTGCCTTTTCATCTGCCAACTTTCAAGTATATGAGGTGGCTACCCCAAACCTTTTTGTGGTGTCTTTTGCATCATTTGACAGTAGTGTAGTCGGCAGGATGATTAGCTCTACAATGACACAAGAGCAGGACCTGAGAGACACCTTAAAGTCCTACCTATCAGAGCTCCAGCCCTTAAGGGTCCAGGTGGGAGATTACCGTACCTGAGTGGCTGAGTGTGAGACATGTGTTGTGGTTCGGAAAGACTAGGCGCAAGCTCTGTCCCAAGTGTCGGTACAAAATGTAACCCTCTGTGGGAGGGGCTAACAGAATAGGGCTGTGCTTGAAGGGGAAAACATAAGATGCTTATTATAGTCTCCAGGAGTAGAAGACCTCCAACCAGAACCTCACAAAAGCAGAGACCTTTGAGAAAGGATGGGGAGCCCCAGGCCAGCAGGCGAGGCAATTACTAAGGTGGAAATTTGACCATCCCACTCACAGGCATTCAGCCTATGGGGAAAGATCAGATGCTGGCTAAGGCCAGACATAAATAATGCCTGGCAGCTGGTTGAACAAATTGCCTGTTTTTTTCTATTAAAAACAAAGAAAGCTTCTGATTTGGCAGTCACAGTGCCAAGATTATGCATTGTACAGGCATATTGCCGTTGGTATAAAGGAGCTCCAATAGTGTTTCTTGACACACGGCTGCTAAATAAATCATTGGGTGAAAGCCCTCACTGTTTGTGTGTCAGAGAGAGGAAATGCAGCATTGTGCATAATGGCACTCAGATTTGTTTTCATTATCTCCTTTGCTACTTCCTCCAGGGGATCCATAGTGTATCATATAACTAGGTCTGCCCTTTTAATTACCTTATTGACTCGATGGGCCTCTCTTGAAGAGAAGTTAATAGCCCAGTACACCACAGCATAGAAAATTGCACTGGCTATCACAGATTTGTAGAAGAGTTGTCATGCTAAGCAATACTACCCCATGGAGAGAAGGGGACGCTGTCACTAACTAACTCTTCTTTGTTCCCGTACTCTCTCAAGAGACCTGATACAAAGTACAACTAACACGACTTCCACCCCACTTTGATGGCCCCACCTATTCTAAGAGAGCAGCCATATATTTCACGTGAAGGACGTGGCGGTCACTTAAAGACCATTGACTATTGGGGAGAGGGCTCCTAGGAATATGAGGCAACCTTGACTTTGTCACAAAAATAGCTGAATGTTTTGTCCTTTTTCTTCATGTTTAAGTTCTAAACTAGACATGTCTGCCAAAGAGGCAACCAAACCTTTAAATTTGTGTCCACATTCTCTTTCCACAATACATAGATATACATTATGTATTGTGGCCACCAGGGGGCACATCAACTTCCCAAACCCAACACAAGCAGACACAGGCACAAGTCTCTACAACACACACATTTTTATTTGGCTAATCATTTCCCACCTGCTCAGCACAGTTATAAAGCACAAGTAAATGTAGCACACAGCACTTTCTTTCTCTTCTCTTTTCTGCTCCCCCAGTCCTTCCTTTAAGAAGGAGTCCTGGCCAGATAACGGCTCTGGCCGTCCATCATAATATGTACAAGAAACGCTTATCCATTTGACAGCATGTCAGGCTGCTGAGGAAATTTTATGTTCTGTGACTAATACTTGAATATAGTAGTATGAGTGAAAAAGAAGTGTACAGAATAGCTAAGGTATTCAGTAATGTGGTTGCCATTCCAAGGCAGCGTATTTTAAATACAGGTGTATCCAGAACAGAAAGTAGCTGCCTGTTCCAATTTTCTTTGCCATTTTCTGTAATAACTTATGGTCCTGAGCCCACCAGGTGCTGTTGTAGGATGTTACCCTGCTATAACTTTAATGATGTAATGTTACAGTGTATAGAATTATATATAAAAATACATGAAGTGTACAGTGTTAATGTATGTAACATTGGGATCAATCAATACTATTGACATTTTTTTACTTTTTCAGTTTTTTAGGCAGAAAGAGTACTTGGACTGATACTGACAATAAATGCTAAAATTCAATTTCCACTGTTAATGACCAATGGCCTTGCTCTAATGAGATCTCTGTCTTAAAAATCAATAAATGTGGCCTTCAAATCTGAGAATATGTGTGTCTCATACTGTATGTGCCCTGTGCAGCATGCACTGGCTTCAAGATCTTGTCTTTCCAGTGGAAAGTATTTTAAAATATTTATGCATATTTGAGAAAAATGCCATCAATTGTCAATTGTCATTCTGCCAAATAAGATTGTGGACTATCTTACAGACAGACCTCAGTATGTGCGTCTTGGGAACTGCACGTCTGACATTGTGGTCAGCAACACAGGAGCGCCACAGGGGACTGTACTTTCTCCGGTCCTGTTCAGCCTATATACATTGGACTTCCAATACAACTCGGAGTCCTGCCATGTGCAAAAGTTCGCTGATGACACTGCTATCGTGGGCTGCATCAGGAATGGGCAGGAGGAGGAGTATAGGGACCTAATCAATGACTTTGTTAAATGGTGCGACTCAAACCACCTACACCTGAACACCAGCAAAACCAAAGAGCTGGTGGTGGATTTTAGGAGGCCCAGACCCCTCATAGACCCAGTGATCATCAAAGGTGACTGTGTGCAGATGGTGCAGACCTATAAATATCTGGGAGTGCAGCTGGATGATAAATTAGACTGGACTGCCAATACTGATGCGCTGTGCAAGAAAGGACAGAGCCGGTTATACTACCTTAGAAGGCTGGCGTCCTTCAACATCTGCAATAAGATGCTGCAGATGTTCTATCAGACAGTTGTGGCGAGCGCCCTCTTCTATGCAGTGGTGTGCTGGGGAGGCAGCATTAAGAGGAAAGACGCCTTACGTCTGGTGAGGAAGGCAAGCTCTATTGTTGGCATGGAGCTGGACAGTTTAACATCTGTGGCAGAGCGAAGGGCGCTCAGCAGGCTCCTATCAATTATGGAGAATCCACTGCATCCACTTAATAGTATCATCTCCAGACAGAAGAGCAGCTTCAGCGACAGACTGCTGTCACTGTCCTGCTCCACTGACAGATTGAGGAGATCGTTCCTCCCCCAAACTATACAACTCTTTAGTTCCATCCGGGGGGGTAAACGTTAACATTTAACATTATACATAGTTATTGTCTGTTTTTCACCTGCATTATTATCATTCTTTAATTTAATATTATTTATTGTATCAGTGTGCTACTGCTGAAGAATGTGAATTTCCCATTGGGATTAATAAAGTATCTATCTATCTATCTATCTATCTATCTATCTATCTATCTATCTATCTATCTATCTATCTATCTATCTATCTATCTATCTATCTATCTATCTATCTATCTATCTATCTATCTATCTATCTATCTATCTAATATATTTAAAGGAACATCTAATAACATAAAGTGTGTGATAATGTATATTTTGTTAGATTCCACAAATAATATTCCAATACTGCCATTCAAAAAACCAATAGTATTGAATAAAGATTAAACTATTGATAATCTCGAGGTGCTTTAGATTAGTTTTATCCTTCAAAATCCTCAGGAAACTCAATACTCAGGAGGTGTTGTTCCTAAAATCTGATCCAGATGTTAAGTTTCCTGCTGGTTATTTTTCACAGTTTTATGATGTCCAGTCAACTCAATGATAGCCAGACAGTTTTTATGATGACACAATAGTCAGTCTTACACTCCATAAAATTCTGTTCAGACCTTTTTTTCTCTCCCTAGGTAGTGTGGAACTTGTTTCAGTAACATGGCTGGTGGCTTGATAAAGACCCCCTTCCTTTTTTTGTTTTTCAACCCACCTATTGCTTTCCCTAGTGTCTGCCAGGGGTCTCCATAGGTGCATTACAGTGTTCTGCTGAACATACTGTATTTTGATAGTGTTGTATCCATATGCTGTAGAACTGTTTACAAATTCATATAAAAAAGTGAGTTCTGATTAAAATGATTTTAATTAATTTGGTGTGTTTGTGATCCCTTATCGTTCTGCTGGGACACTATTTGAGTTAGTTTTAATAGTGCTAAACAATTAGCCCTTATATTAATTGCCAAGGGTCACTAAAATGAGCATTGAGAGTTCATAGCACTGAGTTACGTACCTTGTAATTATATTTTACCATTAGTCTTATGCCTGTATTGATTATCCAGTAACTGCAGAATGCAGAGTGTCCATAGGGACAGCTACAGGAGAAAACTGTTGAAATGCAGTGGGGCTGCCTAGTCATTTTGAAAAACTCCTGGCATTGTTAACAATATGAAAATGAAAACTGCTAATTAAATGTCTCTATTTAGAATGCACTTGAGATTAAAACAGGAGCAGAGAACATGGCAGCCTTAATGCAGAAGCTTTAATTTGTATGTTATACAGGTGCTTATGGTAATGATATGACAGGGAATATTAATGAGAGTGTGGAATCAATGACTTGAACAAAGCTTGTCAGATGAGAAGTAGAATAACAAAGGCTGGAACAGAAAATGTGTAGGCTTCCTAATAATTATGGCTACAGTTGTCTTATGCTTGTAACTATGAATGTGAGACTAAGCATACTGCAGATACACACACATGTACCATATTATGCCATTTTTAAAGCTCACTCAATCCTAATCAGGATCACGGGAGGCTGGAGCCTATCCCAGCAAGCACAATCATGAACAATCCCTGGCAGGCTCCCAGTCTATTGCAGGGTGAACACTAACATACAGTCATATGAAAAAGAAGTTTGGGAACCCGTCTTAATTGTTTGGATTTTTGTTTATCATTGGTTGAGCTTTCAAAGTAGCAACTTCCTTTTCATATATGACATGCCTTATGGAAACTGTAGTATTTCAGCAGTGACATTAAATTTATTGGATTAACAGAAAATATGCAGTATGCATCATAACAAAATTAGACAGGTGCATAAATTTGGGCACCCCAACAGAGATATTACATCAATACTTAGTTGAGCCTTCTTTTGCAAATATAACAGCCTCTAGAAGCTTCCGATAGCCTTTGATGAGTGTCTGGATTCTGGATGGAGGTATTTTTGACCATTCTTCCATATAAAATCTCTCCTGTTTAGTTAAATTTGATGGCTGCCGAACATGGACAGCCTGCTTCAAATCACCCCATAGATTTGCGATGATATTCAAGTCAGGGGACTGTGACGGCCATTCCAGAACATTGTACTTCTCCTTCTGCATGAATGCCTTTGTAGATTTCGAACTGTGTTTTGGGACATTGTTTTGTTGGAATATCCAACCCCTGCGTAACTTCATCTTTGTGACTGATGCTTGAACATTATCCTGAAGAATTTGTTGATATTGGGTTGAATTTATCCGACCCTCGACATTAACAAGGGCCCCAGTCCCTGAACTAGCCACACAGCCCCACGGCATGATGGAACCTTGCTTTGAAGATCCCATGCTGTCACTCTTCAGAGGAGAGTCAAAGCGAAGCACAACTTGCAACTGACCACCTTAAATACCTTTTAGATAGATAGATAGATAGATAGATAGATAGATAGATAGATAGATAGATAGATAGATAGATAGATAGATAGATAGATAGATAGATAGATAGATAGATAGATACTTTATTAATCCCAATGGGAAATTCACATTAATACAGTATCTATCTATCTATCTATCTAAAAGGTATTTATGATTGGACACACCTGTCTATGAAGTTCAAGGCTTAACGAGCTAATCCAACCAATTTGGTGTTGTAAGTTATCAGTATTGAGCAGTTACATGCATTCAAATCAGCAAAGTTACAAGGGTACCCAAATTTTTGCACAGCCAGTTTTTCACATTTGATTTAATTTCATAAAACTAAATACTGCTTCACTAAAAATCTTTGTTCAGAAAACACCCCAGTACTCAGATGTTCCTAGGAAATGAAAGACGTACCACTGTTACCTTTTTTGTTGAAAGTAGAGTAAATTATTATGCAGGCTGAGAGGGCTTCCCAAACTTTTTCATATGACTGTACAACATGCATCTCAAATCCATGAAAACTGATTCAGTATTGCTGCGTACTGCAGTCTATCCCAGAAGTACTGGGCACAAGGCAGGGATCAACACATGATAGGATGGTGGGACCCTCAGTCATATTCACTTAGTATTATTTCAGCATCACCACTTTACTTAGCAAATGTCTTTGGACTCCGAAGAGAAGCAACACAGACAAAGGGAAATTAGTAAACTTTACACTGATAAAGACAGGGCACACAATTTGAACATACATATTTATAATGATATATTGAAAGAAATATTATGAAGTGTACACTTTATTTCCAATTAACCAAACAATGTCAATATTAAAGTGGCAGATTTTCTCTTCTTTAATTTGAATTGCCAATCTCCATAAGTTCATCTACCTAGTGCTATCATTAGATACCATTCTGCTATGACATATTGCATCATGCTTAAGACAAAAACTACAGAGTATGTGATCTTAATAAATTTTATTAGTATATGAGTTTTAATTAAGACAAAAAAGAACAAGTTGAACTGATACTTCTAAATGAATATAAAAAAATGAATAATTTCACGAATGGTTTTGGTGCAACTAACGTGTTGTCCCTAAAATGAAATGTCTGCATGAGGAATTCATCATTTAGTAAGGTGATTATAAAGAAGCATATTACACCTCAAAAAGAATTAAATATCTGAAGAACTTGGTGGCACAAGATAATGCCACTTTTGTGTGCCACCTTGGAGATAGTGACACAGCACAACAAAAAACTTTATTAATTAAATTCTGCAGTGAAATTTTACTTATACTTTATTGGACAGATTGTGACAGAGTCTAAAATTAGAACATATTCTTCCGCTGATCCAAATGTTCCAATGTATAATAACTGTATGTTTGCTAGTAAACAAAGAAAAACACCTATTTGCTTTTAAGGTTTACATAAAACATCACGTATAATGCTATATGTAGAATTCAAACTAAAACATGGCGTACGGACAAAAATAGAAATGTGCATATGCACAAAAAATTCAAACGCATGAAACTGTGCATAAGCAAAGTTCTCTTTATAAATCACAATCAACATGAATTTTAACACACATGCATGTGCCTACAGCCCCGCCCTGACTGCTCCCAGAATTTTGGGTATTTAAATATGCAAATTAACATAAATAGCCCCTTCTCTTCAGTGTTTTGTTAAAAGACGATAAAAGCACATGTAAAAAAGCAGAATATTAACGAAGGTGAAGTGGAGATCCTACTCAGTGAAGTGGATTCAAGGAATGTATAATATTGTGGCTTAGGCAGTAGTATGAGCAACAAAATGAAATTAATGAAGTGGCACTAAAAAGTTCAAGTTCAGAAAGTCACACAGTGCCTAAATAATAAAGAAGCGGTCAGATGTCAAAGTTGACATGAAAAGGCAAGTGTCTGAGTGTCATACAGAAGTGTATTAAGGACACAGAGAAGGAAAAAAACAAAGTGACATATTGAAGAAAAAAGGGTCTATGTTGAGAATAAAGTTGAAATGTCTACTTTAATCTTGAACTTCCACTTTAATCTCATAGTTTATTTTGTAATTAAAGTAGAACGTATTCTATGTGATCCCCAACCCAGTCATTAATCGCTACATGCTTCTTAAATGGGCTTTCTCTTACACCGACAGGTGCGTGCAGGCAGTGATCACCACACAGAATATATTACATTCATTACATTACAGCTCTTGGAACATTTTCAGTACTAAGATGTATACTTGATATCATTTTCATAATGAAATGCATTAAAGCATGAATTTAACATGTGGGGGCAAGGTGGTGCAGTGGTAGCGATGCGCAATGAGGGATAATGGACTAATATATTGCAGCAGTACTGAATTTGTCAAACATACCAACCCCCAATTCTTGTCCTTACATTTTCTTTCTCAATGTAACCAATCGCTACACAATAAGCTTCTGTAATAAATGTAAAACCAGCTGTAAGCTTAGAACGCTGATTCCTTCAAACTTTTATTATTCCATCCTGGGTATGACGTTAACATGCATCCAGCTCTGTAAGCAGGTTTTCCACCTTGCAGGGAAAACTGTGTCAGTGCATGCTCCCATCCCCCCCAGCCCGTTGACTCCTCCACCCCACCACTGGCTCCCCGCCAGTTAAGGAACATTGAAAAATCTTCGTTATATCTGTTTAATTATTCCATCCATCCATCCATCCTTCCATCCAGGGTTGCAGCAATCCCAGCAAGCACACAGCACAAGGAAGGAACAATCCCTGCACGGGGCGCCAGTTCATCGCTACCACTGCGCCACTGTGGCCCCACATGTTTAATTATTAACAGTATACAATATTTAAATGAAGTTAACAATTTATCTGTAAAATATAATATACATACTTTAATGCATTTCATTATAAAAATGATATCAAGTATACATCCTAGTATTCTAACAGCACATAGCTCCAAGAGGATAGCTCTTTGAAATCAAAATCAACTTAGAAACCAGTCATCATCAAAGTGCGTATGCATGGTGTGAGGCTGCCATGAAAATGTGTGTAGCTTTACGCCAAGTTTAGTTTTTATACATCTTGAAGTCAGCACGGAAACGATGTACACAGAATTTTTGTGCTTATGCATCATTTATACATGAGGCCTGTAGTGTCAGAAGTGCTGCATTAGCAATGTTTATTCCACAAGACAACTTCAATTTCAGCCACCCTTAACTCTTACCTGAATAGCGGCAGTGATTCCACAGGCAGCGACTAAATTAGAGAAACAGCCAGGCAAGGTACAAGTGAGCTGTTGAGGCAAATTAAATAAATAAAACATTCGCATTCAAAATGTTAAAGTAAACAGAACAGATATTTCATGCCAAAAGTTAATATAATACATGAGAGAGCAACACTACTACAAGCACATTCAGAAACATGGAGAGAATCAGGAGGAATACAAACGGAGCAGACTTGTATGTTCAACACTTTAAAGAGTGCAAATATTAGAGACAGTCTGGTAATTTGAATTCTTTACCAACTCTTGTCATAGAAAATGCAGGTAATATCAGATTGGACACTCAAAAATTCATGTAGTCTTATACGACAGTTGGAAGGAATCAATAGACAAATCTTATGGTGTTATGCAAAGAAGGAGAAATCCAAACCAATCATGCTAAGCAAAAGACACATTTAAGAAGCAAATACAGAAACAACCAAATACCTCAAATTTATTTTCGAAAAGATATGCATGCTGTGTCAGGAAACACCAGTAATTTGAACATTGTGCAAGAAGAAGTGCAGCACATTAAATAACACTGCATGAGGTAAGGTGCATTTTTGCTGCCCAATTTCCTCCTCCTCCCCATATAGAAAGCACAAAACAGGCATTAAAACTCAAATGTATATAATATGAAACTGAACATGAATTGTAATTTTTTCTCCTCCAAATGTCAGACAGGTCTGTGTCCATGCATAACACATTTTATATATACTGATTATATCATTTTGTAAAACTTTGTACATTTTTGGAATCTGTTTAAGCTGCCAGTTGCAATGTCTGTTAAAAGTCTCTTGAGTTTACAATGAGTGTGTTTATTTAAAAACAGCAAATGCCTTATAGCTAGCAGGACAAAGTTTAAATCAGCCAAGCATTTCACATTCAGTTTCATACAGCTTTACTTCCTAATTTTTTATTTATTGATTTAAAGATCATCTTTTTGATTGTTTGATTTTTTTCCAAAAAAGTATTGTTAATTATTTTGTCTGATGCTCAGAGAATGTTTTTTTAAATTTTTTTTATGATGTGTTGCTATTATATCTTTCATTTGTCTATTATATTATTTTTTGTGTGTGTCTTCATTTCAGGCTGCAAAGCAACAAAATGTGAATATTTTGGGGTGAAGGGGGTTGTTTTCTATGAACACTGTAAATGCATCATCTATACCTAGCAAATATATAAACTGGGATAGGCAGTAAAAATTCACCTTGCCTTAGGTGACATTATTTACCACACCAGCCTTGAGTTCACATTTAACTTTTTTGTATTGTTTAAGTTTCTTAAAAGTGAATCCTTAGCAAAGGTGTCACCTGAAGTTGTTACCTCATCGCTTGTGGTGCAGAGTATCGTAAATATGGAAAGACAGACCATTTTGGTACCGTACTGTCATACTCCAGAAATCAATGATTTCAATTTGGACAATAATACTGACAGACGAAACATTTGTTTTGAACTAATGTTCAAAACAAAGAAAGACAATCTAATAATTCTAAAAAACAGAATAGAATGGAATAGATACCAGGACAGATACACCAGTAACATTTGAGCCAATGTTAAAAAAAAAATGAATAAAAAAAGATCAACATTTATTCACAGTTAAAATAATGCAGGATCAATTGTGGAAAGATTTAGAGGATGACATCAATGCTTAGCACAGTTCATTGCTACAACAATCCTCAAAAGAAATGAGTATCATTTTAATGTATTTGTGATTGAAGGATCATCAGTCAACAATTAATTAGGCTGTAATGCAGCAGTAGCCATGGGTTTAGCAGATCAACTTTAGGAGCTATTATTATATGGGGAGTGCTACAATAACCTTAGGATAAAACTGAATGAAGGGACAGTACCCTACTCTGTACCTTCCCTTTAAAAGAAAAATTTAACTTCCATTGCTTTCAAATGTGAAACATTATTGTATGGTAAATTTTGGAGTGATTGAAGAGACTAGCAGGGTCAGATACAAAGACAATTTCACATACTTCAAAAAGAAATGTTTTTCTAGATAAGAAACTACATTGAGCATATCATGGAAAAGGGGAAAGATTTGTTTAGGATGAATAAGCTGAGCATACTATAAACATTGTAACAATATGATAAATTACTCAGAAATGTCTACCACTTACTTACTTTTTGCAGAACATCACCATGTCCTGGGAATGGGAAGGCGGTGACCCACTTGCCCTAAATATAGAGACATCACCAGTCTCTAACATATATTCTTTTTTTGGTACATAATTATTAATCAAAAGGGTCCTAGATGATTAAACAAATAAAGTGACTAGCCAGGGATTTCTAATTTATTTCAGTTCTAAGGTCTGACTAACCAAATTGAACTTTTTGCACTCAGCCCAAAGCTGTGTTTACCACAGGTCTTAAATTGTACATTATTGTGTAAACACTATGTTTATACTGAATAATGTGACTAAAAAATCATGGAAATTCTTCTATAGAAAAGAGCTTGAAAAACGTCTAAGGAAATGTGCACACAAAACCAACAAAAGTATAGGGAACAACACTCATTATTTTCTTAAGTTATACAGCCAGACACACTGAAAACACGTATAAACAAAAAAGACAAGATTCTGGAATGAATTCTTAAAAGGCCAAGCATCAGTCAAGCCAAAATGTGAACAATGAGTTTAAAATTACTGTTCATTTTTGTTCCCCATTCAACTTGACACTGCATAAGCAATTTGGTAAATAAGAATGGAAAACACTGCATTGTCAAAAAAAGGAAAGGCAGCAGATGGGTTTATCCTGAGAGAATCATGTTTTTTTCTGCTATATTTATTGCCACTTGAATAAAACTGGATTCTTGAAAGGAATCCGTATTTCATGCAGAAGCTGTCTCAGTCAATAATAAAACACTGTATCAATTAATAATTAATTTGTATTTCATATAATGCCTTTCATAGTAAGGAATAAGAAATGTAAAGTATTTTTCAAAAGCATTAAGAATAGAAATTAAATAATTGCAAGTCATAATGAAGGTAAGACAGTGTAGAAAAGATTTGGCTACATGGAAGCTATAAAGATGTGTTATCTGTTGCTGTGTCTAAAATATAAAGGAAAGAGAATGAAAAACCTTTCAAAATTCAGTGTTCTCTTCACTGTCTCTGACAAGACCAAGTGGAGAGCATGGTACATGCCAGTATTTCCAAATCTGTCAAAATCTGAGAGAAGGAAGGGAAGTCTCAACTGCACATAAACAGAAGTTTTAATGCAAGGTCTCAAGCTATTTCAGAGATTCATATATTTCTAACATTTACTGTTATGTTTTGGGAGAGGGAAGAGTGGCACTGTTTTCCACCTTGCATCCACTGTTGGCAGGATAGGCACTGCCTCCCCGTGCCCCTCAATTGGATAAGTAGGTTAGAAGATCCACGGAACGATGGTTGCATTTATCATGAATATTTTAATGTATATTTACCCTTCAACATAAATTACAGCATTTTACTCTTTCTTCTTATTTTCATGTGCAATTTCTTTCTGTGTAAATATTTATCAGATTTCCCATCAAACCTTTTTAATGCCTTGACAGTGATATATAGAATGTTTTAAAAGCACAGTTGTCTTTTACATTCAAAGTTTTACTCAAATGCAGCATTCAATTGACAGAACAGTCTAAATATAAAAATAAAAACGTTATTTATTTTGAATGTTAATGCTGAGACTCTACTAGACCTTGATTTCAGGGGCTGATCGACATGGCATATTTAACCATGAAGGTTGCCCTGTGCTAAGACATTGTGACAGCACTATGCCAGGTGAAGTGCAAGAAAACAAACATAAAGCTTGGAAGGCCTGCAAAATTACCGTATGGTCCATCTCAAAGTGCTGTGGTGAAGTCAGACTTTAGAGATGTTACATACATTGTGGAGATACATAAGGATTTAAATATATTGTAGCTGTTGTGTTTGGTCAGCATTCATGAGTGAGAGGATGACTAAAATATTCAGATAGGTCAATGGGTCCAGACAAATTATAGGTTATTATAGGGATGAAGGATGGACCTGATACAAGCTTCTCTCAGTTTCTTCATTGACATTTGCTGTGGATGATTAATATATTCCTGGACCTCTTTTCTAACTTTAATGGGTGTGTGTTCCAATAATTGAATTAAATAATTCAATGCAGAAAATATAATGTAGATGCCATCTATTTCCTAAACCCACAATTTATTTTATTGTAAATGCCAGCATGCGTCTAAAGAGGCCAAAATCCTTGTCAGTTCACCAAAATCATGGTATGGACACACTCCATGTAGATATCTGTAGTGGACTTGAATGGGCATCCTGCTCCTTCTTTTGTGCCCAACCATTTTTGAACTTCTCAGTCCATTTGTGAAAACTCCACCATTGTAAAACACTGTCTGCATATTGTGCAGAAAGCTGTCTATTGATTTCTGACCTTCAGTCCATAAAAAACTGATCATGGCTCACTGCACTTCTTTGGTGCAAATAGAGGGTGGAGCAACCATATTTACTCCAAGATAAAAACAAGAGAAACTAATTGATCAAGGTTGACACATTACCATTTTGACAACAGACTCACCATATTTCCACATTTGCAACAGGAAAACTGTACAGCCAACCCAAAGAAAATTATCACAAAAGTTCAGATAATTATTGACCTACCCTTGTATTTCCTGTACCTGTTTTCTCAAAAGCACTGTCTTAAGACATTGGAGCCTATATTGGCAACAATTGGTACAGGACAAAGAGTAATCCTTGTCTGTCAGAGGGAGCACAGTAGATTGGTTTAGCAATGTCAATCCTCCTAAGAACAAAACTCTGGCCTATGGAAGAAAATTCATGAGAATACACAAGGAGCATATAAACTCAATACATAGAGTATCCAAGCATAGAGTCCTTTATGGGTCTCTTTTTTAGTTGAATCAAGCTATAATGATGGAAATGTGAATTGCTCATTAGATGTTGACACAGATAGTGCAACTAATGCATACTATATAATATGACTGAATCGCTGTCGTTTAAGGACTGCACCTGACCTGCAACAAAGATGTGCCCTGTCCATAAATAAATATTGATTGATTCTTAGAGCGAAACTAACTGGACGCTTTAAGAACTGCGACTTTCTGTGAACTCACATAGTTTTATTATAAAGCATAAGTACAAATGAGCAAATATCACATTTGTACAATTGTACTGTATTTAATTTATAATAAAAGAATGAAATGAACATGAGCACCATATGTAAAGGTGTGTAGCTACAGATGCTGTGAAGATAGAGATCATTCTGAATCATTTGCGACATAGGAGGAGAAGACTATAAACTTCCTCCATATCAGGATGAACATAATGTAATATGTAAAAGTAATACATATATTACTGTGTTGTTAATTGTTTTTTTTTTACTGTTACTAGACTATAGGAAGACCTGGGGACCTGGGTTCACTTCCTGGGTCCTCCCTGCGTGGAGTTTGCATGTTCTCCCCGTGTCTGCGTGGGTTTCCTCTGGGCACTCCGGTTTCCTCCCACAGTCCAAAGACATGCAGATTAGGTGGATTGGCGATTCTCAATTGGCCCTAGTGTGTGCTTGGTGTGTGGGTGTGTTTGTGTGTGTCCTGCGGTGGGGGTTGGCACTCTGCCCAGGATTGGTTCCTGCCTTGTGCCCTGTGTTGGCTGGGATTGGCTCCAGCAGACCCCCGTGACCCTGTGTTTGGGTTCAGCGGGTTGGAAAATGGATGGATGGATAGACTATAGGAAAAATGTAGGTAAGAACTCCATTGTAGTGTACAATGTACACAGTATAATAAACTTCACCTTTTCCAAAGATATACTAAAATGTGAACTGTTTTCATATACCTTGAAACATTTTTTTACTTAAAATGTATAAATAATATAGTATATTATAGTCATTTTAGTTCAATTTTAATATTCAGCCATTATTATTTAGGCTTTTTGTGCTTCCTGTCACCAGGTTTTTGCCATCACACTGTCTCCCTTATTACCCATTGCTTCTACAGTGCTCAAGATTTGATGTCTTGAACTTGATCATGATCATTCACCATCTGCTCAGCTCCAACTGTTTTCAATTAAGTTTGCCTTGTTGCACTACTTGATCACTGTTTCTATCTAAACTTAAGATTTTGTCCATGCAGTATTACATGCTTTTTCCATTCACTTCCTCTAGAGAATTTTCCAGATCCATAAAATTATCAGCTCAGGTAGGTAGTTTGCTCAAAGATACATTATCCTTCACTTTCTATGTGGTTTATCTGTCTTCCTGTCTTTCACTATTTTTTCCCTTTTTCCTTTCTTTCTCTGAGTGCACACTCACACATTCTTATGCCATAATCTGTAGTTTTCAAGACTGAGGATAAACCAAGGTGGTAGAGAAGAACACAGACACCAGATGTAGCTAAAATGCAAAAATCTATTAATTAAAAACACAATGAGTGCATTGCTTGTGAGGATCAAGCATTGGCATTCTACCCTGTCATGCACAAGAAACAGAAAAAATACTATTAGACAAGTACGCAAAGAAATACACTTTTACTGTCCCAATTGCAGTGTTGGGCTTAGTGTTAATTACTGTTTTAAAACATATCACTCAAAAGACTAACTCTGCTTCAGTATAGCAGTGAAAACTAGACATACTTTTCCTAGTGTTATTTTGTTGACTTTTTGGTATTAGCATGTTTTTATTAAACAGAAAAACAGTCTTGAAGATAGATTGTCTTGAAATCTTGTTTTTCCAGGGGTAAACATGACACTAAGGTTGGTAAACATCTGTGAAACTTCTGCAACCAGTCCCAGCAGATTTCCCATTAATTCTCCCCAATCTGAGTGATACTCGCAATGCTGTGTATTTCAAGCAGGCACACTCCCATTTTAGATACTTTAATCACGCTTAAACACTGCATGCCTACACATTCACACATTTCTCCCACATTTCTCCCATCCAGGCAGCTTCCTGAACCTGGTACAGGTATCCCAGAGCTTACTCAGAGCTTCTGTTTCTCTCTCTGCTATGTCTCAGAGATCACTTTGTGGTGGCAACCTGGAATCTCTTATGCGCATTCTAACACACATTGCTTCAAATAACCAGGTAACTTAAAAGGAACTGTTTAATCATTGCACATAACCTTATAAACAGCTTCCTAAATACCTAAAATGAATGCCTTGTGACATGGCCTTGTCCTTCTTGGAGAACAGTGGGATGGGTGTTTTATCCCTCTCCAATTGTTAGAAGCAATGCATAACCTTTTATCTTTGACTTAAATTTGGTTGGCACAGTCTTTTTCTTCTTCTTTTTTGGTCAGTGCCACTGTCTCCAACCCATAAAACATAGCTGGCCTCACTACTGTCCTGTAGACCTTCTCTTTCACTCTTGTTCATATCTGTCTTGTCACAAATTACTCCTGACACTCTTCTCCACCCTGCATGCACTCTCTTTTTCACCTCCCTTCCACAATCCCCGTTACTCTGTAACGTATTTAAGTATTTAAACTCATCCATTTTTGTCAACTCTATTCCCTGCATCCTCACCATTCCACTGACCTCCCTCTCATTTACACACATGTATTCTGTCTTGTTCCTACTGACCTTCATTCCTCTCTTCTCTAGGGCATATTCCTCTTCCACCTCTCCATTGTCTCCTCAACCTGCTCCCTACTCTTGCTACAGATCACAATGCCATCATCAAACATCATAGTCCACAGGACTCCTGTCCAATCTCATCCTGTCCTTCACCATTGCAAATAAGAAAGGGCTCAGAGCCAATCCCTGGTGTAATCCAACCTCCACAATGAATGCATCCTTCACTCCTACTGCAGACCTCACCACTGTCACACTTCCCTCATACAGTTAGGTCCATAAATATTTGGACAGAGACAACTTTTTTCTAATTTTGGTTCTGTACATTACCACAATGAATTTTAAATGAAACAACTCAGATGCAGTTGAAGTGCAGACTTTCAGCTTTAATTCAGTGGGGTGAACAAAACGATTGCATAAAAATGTGAGGCAACTAAAGCATTTTTTTTACACAATCCCTTCATTTCAGGGGCTCAAAAGTAATTGGACAAATTAAATAACTAGAAATAAAATGTTCATTTCTAATACTTGGTTGAAAACACTTTGCTGGCAATGACAGCCTGAAGTCTTGAACTCATGGACATCACCAGATGCTGGGTTTCCTCCTTTTTAATGCTCTGCCAGGCCCTTACTGCAGCGGCTTTCAGTTGCTGTTTGTTTGTGGGCCTTTCTGTCTGAAGTTTAGTCTTCAACAAGTGAAATGCATGCTCGATTGGGTTAAGATCAGGGGCCTCATGTATAAACGGTGCGTATGCACAGAAATGTTGCGTACAAACGTTTCCACGCTCAAATCGCGATGTATAAAACCTAAACTTGGCGTAAAGCCACGCACTTTTCCATGATACCTCATGTCCCTGGCGTACGCAATTTCTCCGCTCGGTTTTGCAGACTGGCAGCACCCAGCGTCAAAGCAGTGCTACTGTTCCTGTGTGGTCACCCTTTCTTTCTTAGATCCACATTCCTGACGCGGCTTTATAAATACACTGAAACTAACTGCATATTGTTTATTAGTGTAATGCATCTGATTGTAATTAACCTGTAACAATACAATGGTCCAGGGAATAGCCATAGTATTCCAAATACCATAACTGCTTTAGCGTTGTTACTCTCAATGCATCTTCTTCTTCTTTCAGCTGCTCCTGTTAAGGGTTGCCACAGCAGATCATCTTTTTCCATATTACTCTCACTGCACCACTCAGAGTATTTATATCACTGTATCTGAGTGGGGAATCACAGCAGCAGCTGATTGGAAAGAGAATTATCGGTATACAGCATGAAGCAGACGCTGCCTCAGCCACGGCAAAACGTTTCAGAGACTTTCCTGTACGGACTTCGCGGTTTAGAAAAAGTTTCATCCCAAGAACTATAAACGCAGTCAGTC
The DNA here is from genome assembly GCF_900747795.2 of Erpetoichthys calabaricus. Classification (NCBI taxonomy): domain Eukaryota; kingdom Metazoa; phylum Chordata; class Cladistia; order Polypteriformes; family Polypteridae; genus Erpetoichthys; species Erpetoichthys calabaricus. The sequence continues at coordinate 141,549,770 of NC_041397.2, read as the reverse complement.
AGTCAATCAAGTGCTCCTTGTAGAACTGTTTGAACTTATAAGTACAATCACCTCACTGTAAACTTGGGATACAGTTATAATATTGCACAACCTGTGCCACTTTATAAAGCGCGTATGATGACGATATCTTTTTTAAGATGAAATGCAGCAAAATATGTTGATTATATTACACAGATAAAACTTTAACTTCATTTAAATAATCTGTATTGTTAATAATTAAACATGTGAGGACACGGTGCCGCAGCACTAGCTAGTTCATGGATTGTTCCTGCATTGCGTTCTATTCTTGCTCGTGCTGGCGCGACACTGGAAGGATAGACGGATAGAATAATTAAACATGTACTACGAAAATATTTCAATGTTCCTTAAAAGTTTTGAAGAATCGGCGTTCTAAGCTTACAGATGGCTTCACGTCTATTACAGAACTGATTGTGTGGCGATTGGGTATTTAGAGAAAGAAAAGTAAGGACAGGAATTGGAATTATACATCTCAGTATTTTAATTATTCAGAGAGCTGTAATATCACGAATGTAATGGATTCTGTGTCCTGTCAGAGAAAAAGAAAGCCCGTTTAAGAAGCAGGTAGTGATTCACACACATAGAAGATCAAATACAGAACAAAGCATTTAATGTGCTACTTTAGTTACAATGGGATTTGAGAAACTAGTAAATTAAACGATTTTAAGATGAAGTTTATGATGTTCTACTTTAATGGCAAAATAAACTACGTGATTAAAGTGGAAATTTCGAGATTAAAGTTGACATTTCGTGCTTTTTTTCCACTGTGTGCCTATTTTTTTTTTGTCTGTACCCTGCAAGGCTACGACTTGCCTTTTCACGCCGACTTTGAAATGTGAGTTCTTTTTTATTTCGGGCACTGTGCGACTTTGTGAACTTGAGCTTTTGAGTTTCTCCGACACTCGGTCACTTGATCAACTTCATTTTGTTGATTATACCACTGTTTAAACCAACAAATAGTACGTTTTTCCTTTGCCTCCATTTGGTATTCGCTGAAGTTCTTATATTTTCCCCCGTGCTTTTCCCATTGTCTTTTCACAGAAGGCTGAGCTTAAGGGCTATTTATATTCATTTGCATATTCAAAGAGGCGTAATTCTGGGAGGAGTTGGGGCGGGACAGAAGGCGCGTGCACGTGCGTTACTTTTCACGCTGATCGGAATTTATATAGCGGAAGAACGTGGAAGTTTGCGTACGTACAGATTCCCGCATCTGGATTTTTCTGTGTGTACGCACATTCCTGCTTTTGTGCTTATGCCATGTTATAGTGTGAGTTCTACACACGGCGTTATGCATGAGGCCCCAGGTGACTAACTTGGCCATTCAAGAATTTTCCACTTCTTTGTTTTAATAAATTCCTGGGTTGCTTTGGCTGTATGTTTTGGGTCATTGTCCATCTGTATCATGAAACGCCGCCCGATCAATTTGACTGCATTTAGCTGGATTTGAGCAGACAGGATGTCTCTGAACACCTCAGAATTCATTCGACTGCTTCTGTCCTGTGTCACATCATCAATAAACACTAGTGTCCCAGTGCCACTGGCAGCCATGCACGCACAAGCCATCACACTGCCTCCACCGTTTTACAGATGATGTAGTATGCTTTGGATAATGAGCTGTTCCACGCCTTCTCCATACTTTTTTCTTGCCATCATTCTGGTTGAAGTTGATCTTGGTTTCATCTGTCCAAAGAATGTTTTTCCAGAACTGTGCTGGCTTTTTTAGATGTTCTTTAGCAAAGTCCAATCTAGCCTTTCTATTCTTGAGGCTTATGAGTGGCTTGCACCTTGCAGTGCACCCTCTGTATTTACTTTCATGCAGTCTTCTCTTTATGGTAGACTTGGATATCGATACGCCTACCCCTGGAGAGTGTTGTTCACTTGGTTGGCTGTTGTGAAGGGGTTTCTCTTCACCATGGAAATGATTCTTCGATCATCCACCACTGTTATCTTCCGTGGACGTCCAGGTCTTTTTGCGTTGCTGAGTTCACCAGTGCTTGCTTTCTTTCTCAGGATGTACCAAACTGTAGATTTTGCCACTCGTAATATTGGAGCAATTTCTCAGATGGGTTTTTTCTGTTTTCGCAGCTTAAAGATGGCTTCTTTCACCTGCATGGAGAGCTCCTTTGACCGCATGTTGTCTGTTCACAGCAAAATCTTCCACATGCAAGCACCACACCTCAAATCAACTCCAGGCCTTTTATCTGCTTAATTGATAATGACATAACGACGGACTTGCCCACACCTGCCCATGAAATAGCCTTTGAGTCAATTGTTCAATTACTTTTGAGCCCCTGAAATGAAGGGATTGTGTTAAAAAAATGCTTTAGTTGCCTCACATTTTTATGCAATCGTTTTGTTTACCCCACTGAATTAAAGCTGAAAGTCTGCACTTCAACTGCATCTGAGTTGTGTCATTTAAAATTCATTGTGGTAAAGTACAGAACCAAAATTAGAAAAAAGTTGTCTCTGTCCAAATATTTATGGACCAAACTGTACATATCCTGTACAACTCTTACATACTTTTCTGCCACTCCCAACTTCCTCATACAATACCACAACTCCTCTCCTGGCACCCTGTCGTATGCTTTCTCCAGGTCCACAAAGACACAATGCAACTTCTTCTGGCCTTCTCCATACTTCTCCATCAACACCCTCAGTGCAAACATTGCATCTGTGGTTGCTCTTTCCTGGCATGAAACCATACTGCTGCTCACTAATTATCACCTCCCTTCGTAACCTAGTTTCCACTACTCTTTCCCATTACTTCATGCTGTGGCTCATCAATTTTATCCCCCTGTAGTTACTGCAGCTCTGCACATCCCCCTTATTCTTAGAAATCGGTACAAATACACTTCTTCTCCACTCCTCAGGCATCCTCTCACTTTCCAAGATTCCATTAAACAATCTGGTTAAAAACTCCACTACCATCTTTCCTAAACACCTCCATGCTTCCACAGGTATGTCATCTGAACCAACAGCCTTTCCATTCTTTATCTTTTTCATAGTTGTCTTTACTTCCTCCTTGCTAATCTGTTGCACTTCCTAGTTCACTATCACCACATCTTCCAACCTTCTCTCTCTCTCAATCTCTTCATTCTTCAGCCTCTCAAAATACTCTTTCTATCTGCTCAGCACACTTTCCTCGCTTGTGAGTATGTTTCCATCTTTATCCTTTATCACCCTAACCTGCTGCACATCTTTCCCACCTCAGTCCCTCTAGCCAGTCTTGCCAGACAGTACAGGTCTTTTTCTCCCTCTTTAGTGTCCAACTTCTCATACAACTCATCATACGCCTTTTCTTTAACCTTCGCTATTTCTCTCTTCACCTTACGCCTTATCGCCTTGTAGTCATGTCTACTTTCTGCATTTCTCTGACTATCCCATTTCTTCTTCACCAACCTCTTCCTCTGTATACTCTCCTGTACTTCCCCATTCCACCACCAGGTTTCCTTTTCCTCCTTCCTCTGTCCAGATGTCATGCCAAGCACCCTTCTTGCTGTAACTTTTACTACTTCTGCTGTAGTTGTCCAGCTATCTGGTAACTCTTCATTGCCACCCAGTGCCTTTCTTACCTCCTCCCTGAACTCAGCCTTACAATCTTCCTTATCCAACTTACATCATTTGATCCTTGGCTCTGTCCCCACTCTCCTCCTCTTCTTAATTTCCAACGTCATCCTACAGACCACCATCCTATGCTGCCTAACTACACTTTCCCCTGCCACCACTTTGCAGTCTTCAGTCTCCTTCAGATTGACCCTCCTGCATAAGATAAATTCTGTGTTCATCTTCCTCCACTCTTGTACATCACCTCTTCATCCCCTCTGTTCTCTTCACCAACATGTCCACTGAAATAGGCTCAAATCATCACTTTCTGTCCCTTGAGTACACGGTCCATACACTGTCCGTCCAACTCACTCTAGAAATCTTTTTTCTCATTCATCGCACACCCAACCTGTGGGGCATACTGTATGCACTAACAGCATTCATCATCACACCTCCAATTTCCAGCTTCATAATGATTACTCTGTCTGACACTCTTTTCACCTCCAAAACACTCTTGAAATACTGTTCCTTCAGAATAACCCCTACCCCATTTCTCCTCCCATCCACACCATGACAGAACAATTTGAATCCACCTCTGATCCACCTGGCATTACTTCCCTTCCATTTAGTCTCTTGCATGCACAATATATCAACCTTCCTTCTCTCCATCACATCAACTAACTCTCTCCCCTTACCAGTAATACTGCCAACATTTAAAGTTCTTACCCTCAGTTCCACTCTTTTTATCTTCCATCCTCTCCTCCTGTCTCTGGAGACGTCTCCCCCCCTCTTTTTCTCCTGCTTCAGCCAACAGTAACCCAATTTCCATCATCACCCTGTTGGCTAACGGTACTGGTGGTGGCTGTTGTTAACCCAGGCCTCGACTGATCCTGTATGGAAATGTGCATTGTTGTCCGCATATTGATCTGGCAAAATTTTACACTGGATGCCCTTCCTGACATAACCCTCCCCATTTATCCGGGCTTGGGACTGGCATGAAAAAACACACTGGTTTGTGCATCCCCTGTGGCTGGGTTGGTTGGTACAGTATCAGAGAATAAAGAAAGAAAAATAATATATTACAGAGAACAATACATTATCATTGTATTATATTTGCCAAAACGGCATTTTGAAAATTTTGATTCACAACTGAACCTGAAAGAATGTGTCCTAAAATCAGTGGATTTTTTTTTGTTTGCAGATCTAGCCTTCAATTAAAATTTGGCCAATATGCTGTGATGTAGCATCAATAGCCAAAGCAAACACAGAGGACATTTAGATATTTGTGACTGAAATAAATCCCAGGTAATGAAAAGAAAACGCTGTTATGAAAGTAGAATACATCAGTTACTTTTGGAAAGAATTATGTGGCATTGGCCACTTCCTAAAATGTTGTTTACAAAAGACAGGCATTGTGGTGTAGTTTCTAGGGTTTTCCTTCCGTCCTACTGTGTGACTCTTAGCAAGCCTCTTAATCTATCAGTGCTCCATTCTTAGAACAATACATTCAAACACCTGAAATTTATCTTGATGTTATACATTGCCTTGGGTAAAGGCATCTGCCAAATATGCATGATAATAATGATGATAATAGTGACACAATATTCACACTGTGCATAAAAATAAAGAGCATTTCTGCGCACAGCTGAGTATTGACACTGCTTTGAAGAAGACACCTGCAACTATTATACTCACCTTTGAAAAATCCTTTCCTGCTGGGATGAAGGCTGCAGTTACAAACAGGTAGGCTTTTGTTAGACATGAAAATTTTGAGCACCTGGCTTCATTCATCTTCTATCCCTCAAGACAGCGAAGCCTGCAAAGTTACAATTATTACTGATGCTGATTTGTGATAACTGAACAGCGTACTGCATAGTTTACATTGAACTAAGATCTCTTTTCCTTTGCTATGGAAAGCCAAAAATGGACATCTGTGTGAGCTTTCCACTTCATCGTAGCAAACTGGAAACTTCCCATTGACTGAAGTAGCAGCAGGTGGAATGAAATGACAAACACTGCCCTACAACGGCACATTATAAAGAGATGTATTTTTACTCTCTATACATGTTATTTTATTGGAGATGTTTTCAAATGGCATACATCTGGCAGTAGTTAGAATAATAATATTAAAAAAAAAGTTTTTACTACCAGCTTTATTTAGCTTTTAATTATTTTTTAATTGTTTTATTACTTTTAGCCTGTTCTAAATTAAAGTTATGAAAACTAATTAGTCAGTCAGTCAGTGATGAATCAGTTAATAAAAGATTTTGCATCCCTCCTACTAGAAATCTTGTAAGTAGCAATTCTGTTTTCTAACAAGTTGTTGTAGTCTTGCTGAAATCTACAAATAGAGAAGTTGAGTCAGGCAGTGAGCATCTCCAAAGCTCAGATACCTTCTGTTGCAATCTTCATTTGGAGATTGGAGCCATCAAAGTGTGAGGTAGCATTTTTATTCTCAAGAGACCTGTTTAAAACCATGGGCCTTGATGGTGAACAATAAAAAAGAAAATATATGGTGCTGTAAATTGACTTCAAAAAGTAAATAAATGAATTTTGTATTAAAAGGAACATAGATGGCTGGTGTCATCAGTTGCTTCAGTCTATGGTTGCATTTTAAGGGTTTTTCTGTTAGAAGAGAGAAAACAACAGGTACCTTACATGGCTTGTGACTTCCTCCTGGGTGATCGGAATTCTTCTCACTTTTGTGTGACTTATTGTTTTGCCTAAATGGGAGAGAATAGAGTGGTCATGAATTTTCAAAAGTCAGCAAGAGAACTGATCTTGGACTCCTGGTTTCCCACATTGTGGTCCAGTCATTGGCACTCTATTTGTTTCTCAGTTATTCATTTAAATATCCAGAATGTGTGATTACAAATGGAGCTTTTTTTTTGTTTTTTCTGTCCTCCCTGGCCATCGGACCTTACTCTTTTTCTTTGTTAACTAATGTTGTCTTATTTTAATTTCTTATTTTGTCTTTTACTTTTCTTTCCTTCATTATGTAAAGCACTTTGAGCTACTTTTTTGTATGAAAATGTGCTATATAAATAAATGTTGTTGTTGTTGTAAAATTCATTTCACTCTGATACTTGAATGTTTATTGTTGGTTTCAGCAATTATGGCATTTTCATATACTACAGTTTGTACAGCTGAGAAGAAAGGTGGAAGAAACAGACACACAGTGTGTCAGAGCAGAATGGTTAGACTCATTCAGGCTAACAGAAGTGCCAAAGGAACTCTTATTCCAGATCTTTACAATAGTGTCATCCAGAAAGGTATATCTGAATGCAGAGTGCATTAGTTCTTGAAGTGGATACAATAGCAGAAGACCATCCCAAGTTCTACTCCTGTCAGTTGAGAAATAAGAAGATTAGTCTAATGGGAATGTTATCATTAAAACTGAAATGAAGATTGGGAACATATGAACTTTTTGACAAATCTCCATTTGTGGTCTGTTAAGTTCATAATTTGGCACAAGAAGATTGAATTTATGGATCAATTCTGCCTGGTTGGCACAAATGATTAGACATTGTTGCTGGCTCTATGAATGCTTTATAGCCACAGTCTAAACTTTTTCAAATGGTTACTTCCATCAGGATATTTCATCATGTGACAAGGTATGAATCATCTCAAGCTGGTTCAGTGAACATAGATAGATAGATAGATAGATAGATAGATAGATAGATAGATAGATAGATAGATAGATAGATAGATAGATAGATAGATAGATAGATAGATAGATAGATAGATAGATAGATAGATAGATAGATAGATAGATAGATAGATAGATAGATAGATAGATAGATAGATAGATAGATAGATAGATAGATAGATAGATAGATACTTTATTAATCCCAATGGGAAATTCACATTCTTCAGCAGCAGCATACTGATACAATAAATAATATTAAATTAAAGAATGATAACAATGCAGGTGAAAAACAGAAAAACAGACAATAACTATGTATAATGTTGAATGTTAACGTTTACCCCTCTGGGTGGAATTAAAGAGTTGCATATTTTGGGGGAGAAACGATCTCCTCAATCTGTCAGTGGAGCAGGACAGTGACAGCAGTCTGTCGCTGAAGCTGCTCTTCTGTCTGGAGATGATACTATTAAGTGGATGCAGTGGATTCTCCATAATTGATAGGAGCCTGCTGAGCGCCCTTCGCTCTGCCACAGATGTTAAACTGTCCAGCTCCATGCCAACAATAGAGCTTGCCTTCCTCACCAGTTTGTCCAGACGTGAGGCGTCTTTCCTCTTAATGCTGCCTCCCCAGCACACCACTGCGTAGAAGAGGGCGCTCGCCACAACTGTCTGATAGAACATCTGCAGCATCTTATTGCAGATGTTGAAGGACGCCAGCCTTCTAAGGTAGTATAACCGGCTCTGTCCTTTCTTGCACAGCGCATCAGTATTGGCAGTCCAGTCTAATTTATCATCCAGCTGCACTCCCAGATATTTATAGGTCTGCACCATCTGCACACAGTCACCTTTGATGAGTAGTCGCCAGTCAGCTTCAGACACACCTTATGCATTACAATTTATTTGAGAAATTCCAGTCTGGTTTTCGCACTGGTCATAGTACAGAAACGGCACTAACACGGGTTGTAAATGACATTCTGATATCCTCTGATGAAGGAAACTCATCTGTAATTATGTTGTTGGACTTAAGTGCAGCATTTGACACCATCGACCATTCTATTTTACTGCACAGGCTAGAAAATGATGTTGGGCTTACAGGCACCGTGCTCGCTTGGTTTAGTTCTTACTTATCAAATCGATTCCAATATGTACAGAAATGTGCTGACAGTACTCCATCATTATACACAGAAGTTCAATATGGTGTCCCGCAGGGCTCAGTACTGGGACCTTTACTGTTTTCACTGTACATGCTTCCACTGGGATCTATCATTAGGAAACATAATGTTAATTTTCACTCGTATGCAGATGACACCCAGTTATACCTTTCATTTAAATCAAATGAAGTTTCTCCAATGTGGTCTTTAATTAGTTGTGTTAGTGAATTAAAGGAGTGGATGAATAAGAACTACTTGTCTTTAAATACAGATAAAACAGAGATGTTAATTGTTGGAGGGAATGATGCTGATCACAATAATATTTTGTCATCATTTAACTCAATGGGAATCCCAGTCAATTTTACTGAATCAGCCCGCAATCTAGGAGTTATCTTTGACTCTAGCATGTCATTTAAAGCGCATATTACAAAGTTGTCCAAAACATGTTTCTTCCATCTTAAAAATGTTAGGAAATTAAGGCGCTTTTTAAATAAACAGGATTCTGAGAAACTAATTCATGCATTTATCTCTAGTAGGATTGACTACTGCAATGCGGTGTTCACTGGATGTTCAAACTGTTCTTTATACAGCCTCCAGTTAATCCAAAATGCGGCTGCGAGAATTATTACAAGAACAAGAAAATACGAACACATAACTCCAGTTCTTAAATCCTTACACTGGCTCCCGGTTAAGTTCAGGGCAGATTTCAAAATCCTTCTTTTAACATATAAATCATTAAATGGTCGAGGTCCGGCTTACTTGTCTGAACTTATCATGACTTACAAACCAGAGCGCACATTAAGATCTCAAGATGCCGGTCTGCTTATGATTCCAAGGATTAATAAAATAACAGTGGGGGGTCGAGCTTTTAGTTACAGGGCCCCTAAACTGTGGAATGGTCTGCCTGCTACTATAAGAGATGCCCCTTCGGTCTCAGCTTTTAAATCCCGGCTGAAGACTCACTACTTCAGTTTAGCATATCCTGACTAGAGCTGCTGATTAACTGTACAGACTGCATCTCTGTTGTTAGTCATTAGCACTTAAACATAAGAAACATGACAGTTATAATTGGATACTAACCCTCACTTATTCTGTTTTTCTTCTCGGTACTCAAATGTGGCACTTGGTGCCACGGCCCACCTGCCAAGTTGTTTTGCCTGCCTAAGGAAAAGTCATCCCAGATGGAGGATCGCAGGAATCGTGGGAGAGAGGGGTCCTTTCATCGGATTGGCTGGCCCAGCACTGTTTCAGCTGTGGAATGGCCAAATGGGGGAGGCAGCTTGAACGATGAGGTCTCCAGGACTCTATACAAATACAAATCTTATTATGGGATATATCATCTACTGTTAAATTCTGCTCTGTACTTCTAAAATTTATATATATATATATTTTTTTATTTCTTACTATATTGAGAAATTGTTCTGTGTACTGTACTGTATTGTATTGACCCCCTTCTTTTGACACCCACTGCACGCCCAATCTACCTGGAAAGGGGTCTCTCTCTGAACTGCCTTTCCCAAGGTTTCTTCCATTTTTCCCTACTAGGTTTTTTTGGGAGTTTTTCCTTGTCTTCTTAGAGAGTCAAGGCTGGGGGGCTGTCAAGAGGCAGGGCCTGTTAAAGCCCATTGCGGCACTTCCTGTGTGATTTTGGGCTATACAAAAATAAACTGTATTGTATTGTATTGTATGATCACTGGGTCTATGAGGGGTCTGGGCCTCCTAAAATCCACCACCAGCTCTTTGGTTTTGCTGGTGTTCAGGTGTAGGTGGTTTGAGTCGCACCATTTAACAAAGTCATTGATTAGGTCCCTATACTCCTCCTCCAGCCCATTCCTGATGCAGCCCACGATAGCATGACATGACAGTAACTTCAGCTTACTCCAATGGCCTGCGCTAGGGATGTAAAATTGAACGTCACTATTCAAACATAATTTGAATTTATTTAAAAAATGTATTCTTTGGAGGGTGAAGCTGACATTTGACTGTCAAAGAACAGTTATTTGTTTTGCCTGCACTAATTTTGGTATTGAGTTACTTCAGACGTGCTATGCTAATCTGCAGTATTTTACTGATCTGCTTTGGTGCTTCGCTTCCACAATCAGCCTTTTTTGTAATTTTGCAGGGTTAGCTTGTTATCCATCCATCCATTTTCCAACCCGCTGAATCCGAACACAGGGTCACGGGGGTCTGCTGGAGCCAATCCCAGCCAACACAAGGCACAAGGCAGGAAACAACTTTCATTTGTAAAACTTCACAACACAGTGCTTTTTTTCTTTTCCTGTCTCACTGCTCTGAACTTTGATCTTAAAGTGTGCTCAGAGCATTTTTCTAAATGCTTATCCTATACCCTAAAAGTTACCAGTTTGCATCTAATTCTGCCCCATTCACTCTTAAATCTGACATCCCTGACTGCTGTGTAATGCTAAGACCTTCTCTTTAAATCAGATGTAAAATAACTCATAATTTTGATTTTTGTTTTATTACAGTGTTTCAAAACACCAACTTTCACAAGCTTTATCAGGAAACACACCGTGTCTTACATGACTGCTGGCTTGATTGACATAATGACTAAAACAATCAGGTATAATTAAAAATATTCAGGACATCTTTATTAAAGTATTACTGCATCTTTAACAAAGAAAAAAGTACACCCTGACTTGACACTGTGACAATACCACTTTTCTGGGTGAGTCCACTTGATTTTATTTAAACAATACCCTGCCATGCCCATTGGACTCTTCCAAAATAGTAAAACAAGTCTGCCTTCGACCTGCCTTACTCTTGCCTGCTCATTTACTTCACTCACAATTCTCACCCTGTCTGTCTTACTAATTGACTCAAACCCCTCTTGATCTTAAAAACACCCTGTCTCTGCCTGTTTGGCACTGAGGTATGTCACAATATGTTAACATCTTAGGACTCCAGCTGAATGTTGTAAGTGGGACCCAATCAAAAGTGTTACAAACACTTCATGATTTGCAGACGCATGAGTAAAACAAAGTTAAATTATGAATACTTACGTAGCAAAGTGCTGTACTAGCTATGAGGGGCCAAACATATATACAGTATATATTGTTGTGTGTAATCTATTGGTTTATGTGTGAACACTATTCGTTTATGAATATTTGCTATATTTACTGCATTCATACTTTATTGGTCTGTGTGCATACAATACTGGGTTCATTCATATGAACTATATTGGACTGTGTATGAACTTTATTGGTTTGTATATTACAGTATACCACTGGCTTGCATAATATGAACTATATTGATTTGTACTTGTATATCACTGGTTTAGGTGCATTTTTTATTGGTTCGTGAGTGAACTGCATCGGTTTGAACTTGTATGCTATCAGTATGAGTATGAAATTCATTCGCTTGTGTTCATTTACTACTGGTATGCTGGTCTATCAATATTTTGTTTATGCACTATATTAGTTTCATGCACTGGTTTCATATGGGCAATACAGTATATTGGTCTCACATATGAACTCAATTGGTTTTATATATGTGCTTTATCAATTACACGTTAGAATTGTACTAGTTTTATGTGCATGCCAGGCTAGTTTCACAAGCATACCATGCTGGTTGTATGTGTGTACTATATTGGTTAACCAGTTGTATCTAAATGTTGCATGTTGGATAAAGGTGTCAGTTGTATTGTAGAATGTTTTGCCTTGTTGTTAACTTACAATAAGTAGCTTGTTTGCAAAAGCTCTGTGAATAACAACAGTCAATGGTTGCAAGCAAACATAGCTAGGAGTGAGTAAGAAGATGGCTGAATACATATAACTTCAGCCTTGTACTCTTTTCAGACTCAAGGGGAATTACTGTTAAAAATAATTGCCACAAGTCCTTTTGCAAACTTGTGTGAAAAGAAAATATTGTGCTGTTTTAATGCATAACTCTGTCTTTTGCCTGCTTCTCTTCACACTCTTGAAATACTTTACCAGCCCATGAGTTCCTGTTTCTTGCCCCTCTCAATACAGTTTCTATGCTAACCAGTAGTATGCATATACAAACCAATATAATTCACACACAAACCAATAATATGCTGTGATGCGTGAATCACTGTCTTGTACCTGAGAGAAGACAATGAGTCCAAAGGCTTCAAGAAAACTAACTTTATTCTGATCAAAACAGCCATATTCAGTGTATTTATTCAAACACACAGACGCACCAAACGTAGTGATGGGGCCAGTTCAGTGGCTGAGTTAGAATGTTCCCTGCCTCAACTATTGGGTGACAGACATGTTACACAGGGAGGTTGAGAACTTGCAGTTGCCTTGGAGGTGCCACGAACCTGCGGTCGCCTTGGTGGCATACAAGCAATCCTCGACAGATGCGTCAGCTGTGTTTTGGCATGTCTCACAGTTGAGGAGGGTCTCAAAGGGGCTCAAAAGTCTCACAATACAGATACAAACCAATATAGTTCTTATGAATGAAACCAGTATTGTACGCACACAAATCAATGATGTATCTATGCAAACCAATTGTAAATACTCATAAACCAATAGTGTTCACATGTAAACCAATTAAGCACAAAAATATATGATTTATAGTCCCTGGATGGCCTAACTTAGCTAACATGTGTGGTCCATAAGGATTTTAGCAGCCTTTTTGTGGCTGCTTTTATGACTTTCTGTCCCAAGAAGGACTGACACACCCAAATTGTCAGTGAATAAAAGACAACAGTACAGATGCTCGGATTTTGATGGCTCTTAATTTTTTTTTAAATTTGCTGAGTACTTCTAGAATTTTTTTTTTGTTGTTTGTGTTTGCTCTTGCTACAGACACTTTAATAATGATGTTTTAAAAAGTACATCTAATGTCCAGAATCGCTAAGTTTGAATACATTCAAATATTTTACTTATTTTAAATTTGAGTATTCCAAACTTATTATTTGGCTAAGTTGACAGCCCTAGCTTTCACAGTTCCCAGATGTTGGTCCATCAGACATTACTCAGTCCAGTACAGAGAGATTTAAATAGTTTGAAAAATTTAAACTTAATCTGTTTTCAACACATTTTAGGCAATTTCTGAATTTGATTTGATTGCTTTCAGAACTATGTCTTTCTATGTGAATATAAAGATGTGAAACTGTGTACAATGCAATACAATACAAAAATTACAAAATTTATTTTGTATAGCCTAAAATCACAGAAGAAGTGCCACAATGGGTTTTAAACAGGCCTTGCCATTTTCAAAGCCCCCAGCCTTGACTCTCTAAGAAGACAAGGAACCCCCCCCAAAAAAAAACCCTTGTAAGGAAAAAATGGAAGAAACCTTGGGAAAGGCAGTTCAAAGAGAGACCTCTTTCCAGGTAGGTTGGACGTGCAGTGGGTGTCAAAGAAAGGGAGTAAATACAATACAATACACAGAACAGAACATACATAATCATCATTACAATATAATAGTTGTGGACACTAGGGGTCACTGTTGCCCCTTTAACCCAACAGAGAGACACGCAGGACACAGGGTAAAAGCACCAAGAAATTGATTAATTCTTTTTTCTTCCGTCTTACAGTACCCTCCAAGCACCACAGCCACAATAGCACAAGCAAATAATACAATAATCACAATTCTCTCTTTCTCTTTCTCCTCCACAGCTCCCAGCAGGCTTCATCCACCTCCACCCAACTCTGGCTCACCTGATGGGTGTTCCGCAGTCCTTTATATATTCCCCGACGTGTATTCCTCTTACGTCCATGTAACCTATCATCACATCCGGGTCAGATGGAGAATTCAAGTTTTTGATCAGCCTGGAAGTACTTCGGGGCTTCTGTCCTTGTGACTTCCTAGTACTTCTTGGCTGTCAGGGAAGCATGACTCCCCAAGTGCTTCCACAGCACCCAACAGAGCTAAGATACCAAACTCCAAGTCTCAGGATGCCCTGTGGGAATGCAGGGCACCGCTACACTCCAGGGGAGCTGCTATCTAGCGTCTTGGGGGAGGCAGTGTCCAAAAGTAGAAATGTAAAATGCTTGAAGTCTGCTGACTTAATACAAAACCTTTTGAGTACATTATATGGTGTGGAGATAATGATTGTTCTTTGTTTTGACACATTTGGGCTGCATCTGTAGCTCGTGTGAGCATCTAGAACATTGTGAAGAAACACCAAAAATCAAACAAGAGGGTTGGTGTGCCAGAAGATATCTGGTAGAAAGTCCAGAGATTGAAAATGACAAAAGGCTATGAAGCAAGACTTCTGATGTGACTTGCCAGTCATCATAAGTTCCTCGTGAGCAGAAAGGAATGCTTCTTGTTATGGAACTCCACTGCCTTCAGAAGCAGGTCTCAAAGTGAATACTTTTGAGTGCTTGGCAGTTTTTATGCAGGAAGAGGCAGTGCTTGAGGAGTCTGGGCAGAAATGATGTTAGTAGTCTGCTGGGGGTGTTCTCTCATAAAAACAAAAAAAAAAGACCCCACCTGATCTGCACTTCTTATTTTACGTCATGAGTCCCCATCCGATTTGCATTGCGCGTGTACTCTCTGCTGACACTTCTTCAATTGAAGAAGGGAAATGGAAACTGCTTTAGAGAGTGTGCATTCTTGTTATCCTTCCCCTGTCTTTCACTTTTTCAACATCTGTTAAATACTCCCCATGCTCTACTTTTTGATCAAGATATGATTCATCCATTTCATTCTACAGAAGAAAATTTTGAATGCTAATGTTTTACAGCTAAAATCCCAAATTTATGTGGAGAATATTGGGTACTGGACTCTTCAGATTTCTAATTAAATAATACAGTGATGCTACACTTTGTTAAAATTACAATCTGATTTTTTATTCTCTTTTCCATTTTTCAGTTGTAGTAACTTTAGTTTACCTGTAATCACAATTTCTTACTTTAACAGATTTTCTGCTTCCCCATAGAGAGGGACACATACCAGCTTTCTAAATTTATTCAATCATTATAATGCAAACTGCGGCAAGTATCCACAGTGGAGTTGGTGAAAAATGTATAACGGTGGAACTGGGAGATGGGCTTTAGCAGAGTATATGTGGTGTAATGTATAATTCACATTAGATTTCTTTGATAATTATCAAATTAAAATGTGTCCTACAACAGTTTTTTTTTAAATAGGAAGAACAGAGTGTGATCCAAAATTTAAAAGAGATTAAGAGATAATCAAAAACAAAGCACCAGAAAGGGCCAAATCTAGTCTTAACCTGCTGGCCATTTAGTCCCTGATGGCTGCCCATGCTGATTGCACCCCATTTTTTACTCTACAATTATGAATCCAGCATGTTTGTTAGATTTTTCTTATTGCTATAGGACAGGCTATGTTTGAGAGTAAGAGTGAGACATACATCGATGCTTTAGAGTCACCACAGGAACTAATGAGTCTTCTGACAAACTGCCAACAATACAACAATAGTCTGCTGACTACTCTTTTGTATCTGACACACTAGTGGCATCATGGAAATGTTGTCAGTTGGTTAGATAGCAAAATTAACAATAATGTTTTCAGTTCTTTCTGAAAGCCAAGGTAGTTAGTGCTTGCTCAATGTGTGCTGATAGGTTGTTTCATAGTTTCTTGACACTGAAGCAGAACACTGTCAGCTACAGAGTTTTTCACTAAACTGGGTGTTTTAAGGTAACGTTCATCTCATTATTTCTCACTGGAAAGGCCTTGCCTATTTTTAGCATTTCCCCAAAAGTGCCTTCTCAGGCAAAGTCATTGCCTTCTCATTCACCTGCAATGAACTAGAACTACTTCAGAGGAAATAGTATTTATAGGTTGTCTTTGGAATATATAGAGGAAGGGGTTCTGATTCAATTCAATTTGGTTTATTTTTGGTTTATTTTTGAATAACGCTCTTAATAGAGTAAAGCCGTAGAGCTCTGTGACAAATTCTCAGGTATAATGCAAGTATAGATTTTAAAAAAGAATAGAAATAATTCACAGATGTGCTAAAACACACAGAAAGCAAAGTAGAAACTTTTTTAACATAAATGGAAACCAACAGTAGCTGTCCATTAATTAATTGTTGAACTATGGCCAGTCGACAACTAATTCTTGGGTAATTACTTAGGCAACATCTTCCAAATAATTAAATAGCAGCATAGAAAGAGAGTTGTGGTTACATAGTCCTTTAAAGGGATCAAATGAAATAAGTTTTTACATCCTGGCTATCATAACATATAAAAGATGCTAATGCAGTATCTACTTTCAGTGATTCGGTTAACACAAAGGGTGCAAGGAGGTCCATTTTTTTATTATCCATAAAACAGACCTATCAAGATAACTTTACCACACAACTAGGGAAATGAGCCTGATACAACACATTAGCACCCACACATAGAGCATTTCATGATACAATCTGCCTCAGTTACTTTAATAAAAGAATTAGTGTCAGTGTGTCCATCTGGTTGTTATGTCTCTATTATTCCAGCAAATGGAGCATCACAAACATTTCTAATAGCAAAATGCATTGCATTTGTCATTCCAACAGATGACACATCACAAACATTAACTCTGCTTTTACTGGCATATAATAGAAATATATGCATTGTGACATATCGGAAACATTTGTAGTAATGCATTACAAAATACATTCCAGCAGATGATATACTATAAGCATTAATGTTGAGGTCTACATTGATTACTTAGATTTCAATCCACCTTGGATTGGTAGCACAGTTAATACAATATAGTGAATAAGGTACTCTTGATTCCATTGTTCACATTTTTAGGTACCTTGATATAAAATGTAAAAGCTTTTCTTAATGATAAACCATTGATCACCCCATTTGAAAGCCAACAATGACCCATGTCAAAACTTTCTTAACCATCAGTTGAGCCAAAGGCTATATATATAAATGCAGAAGTATATTCTGGGCACAGGAAGGAAAATCTAACTGATTTGCAAAAGATGGTTAACTGCTCAGCCAGTGTTCATGAAGAGTCCTCACTGGAACAAACCAGTATAACAAAACACAAAGTACCCCTCAGGGTCTCTGTTTTTAAGCACTAAAAGGCCAAGCTTTGTTACTATCTGTCAAACCATGATGTGTTTATTTAATCCATTCAATGATTGATGCATTGATGTATTGATGTATTTCCCTGCATACATGAGCACCATGCTAATTTAGATTTGCCAATTAACATGAACATCTTTGCAATGAGGAAATAAAAGTGGAGAAATAATAAGCAAACATGGGAAGAACATGCAGAACTCCACACTGATAATCCTCGAGCTGGGTTTTGAACTCAGGAATGTAGATCTGTGAAGCAGTAGCAGCACCAGTCACTGTGCCACTGTGGTTAAATACCATGTTGACATAATTAAATAATACTTATGTGAGCGTGCCAACAGAGGTCTTTCCAAGCAGCAGGATAAGCTCCTAGTGACACGGCCATTACAAAAAAGTACAAATGGGCAATGAAGCATCACAGCACAAAGATAACATCCTTAATAAGAGGGAGACAAATTACAGGGCTGCATCTTTATCTAACTATACATTGGAATGCAGGAGGGCCATTTGTCATTAACAAATGTGAACTTGATTATAGATGGGAGCACCGCTTAAATTAAAGAGCTCTAAAATATGTTGGCAAACTGAAATAAGCATTAAGTAGTTCAGCTGGGCAAAGACAGTTCAATGAGAAGAGCTCTTATTAATTAAAGTAAGAATGACAAGTGGCTGTGGTGAGGAAGAAATCAAATTAAATTAACATCCTCACTTCCAGATGTTTAATTTTGTTGATTTGGCCATCATAGTGTGATAGCCACATTGACATGCTTATTGATGCTACTGAAGAGGTTAATTCACTGCCACTGGTGTTTGCTCTGTGAATGCATTTCTCTGGAAAAGGAACGGAGTGATAAATGCTTGGTAGTAGAGGACAGGCAGTTGCCATGGAGACTATTAAAAACAGAGAAGGACATCTGGTGTCTTCTCTATTTATTCAGGGTGCACATCCTAATATTTATCATAAGCCCAAAATGTTGACTTTGAAGCTTTCCTGATTTATTTGCCAAACTTCCTGGATCATTCCCATTAAATCTGCTATAAGGTTTCACATTTCTGAGTTGCATTGGATATGTTAAAAAGTAATATTTGTCTTCTGGCTATAAGTTTTACTCATCAGATTCTTTCTTTCAAGATTAGCTTTCGATGTTGTGCATTGCAAATTAGCATTGCAATTGTATACTGTAGTTTAGAATCCATGAGCAGGGGTGACATCATGGTGGCTTGTGGTGGCTTCAGTCACTTCTAGAAATGCCAAGACTACCACATAATTCTCCCCATCTCCAAAAAAAGTATAATAATTTATAATTTAAATATAAATATGATTGCTATCAAAATGAAAAGTTTTCCTGGAGTGTGTATTTGTCATTAAATGTTTTGTCACAATCAACCACTCTATCAAAACCTTCTGGTGCTACCCCTGCCCAGAAGCCACACACAAAGTCTATTGTGTGTATGGAAGATAAATATTTGATCTCACTGTGTTTTAAATGCAAACTTTAAAATATTTCTCTTAACTATTTTTATTGTTACATTCTCATATTCACTACTGATAAAAATGTAAAAAAGTAGCCCTTTATTAATAAAAAAACAAACTAGAAAGCAGGATATTTGGATTCAGAAAATCATAAAATGATATGTAATATACCTATATAACGCTGGTATGTATATTTTACTATTTGTTCATTCTGTTAGAGAAACGAACCCTAATATAGTTAAGTAAAAATTTACATTCATATTAATTTAAATATTGTGTCCTGCTTTATCTTCTACATGTACAATCCTTAATTCAGTGGATCGAGAGGTCTGAAAAACTGAATATCCATTTTCAGACCTTATTAGACAGTTAGAAAAAGCAGATAACTTCTTGGAACTCTTGGTAATTTCTTGAAATAAGTTGCTTACTAACAATGAGTGAAACAGGCAAGTATTTATTTACACACTGTTACAAAAAAATAGTAAAATCAATTTCATGGGCATTTTCTCATTTGAGAAATAGACTAAGAAGTGTTTATGAGGAATTTTAAAATTTTGGGGAGTAAAAAACAAGGAATACTGCTCCCTAAAGCCTGTGTTCACACTTTCATTGTTTAACTTTGGTGCATAATGCATGTAATCTGTAGCATACCTGTCAAATAAATTTTTTTTACACTATTTTTAAAAACATTTTCCACAAAACGTTACATCACGTGTGCAAAATAACCATAACTGAAGAGCGAAAACAAGGCTTACAACAACAGAAAGCACAAGAGCAATTACCAAAGAAGTATCCTGTTTCTCTCAGTAGTTACCAAGATTTAAGAGAATGAGGATAGGAATTAATGCCAGAGGTGGTCACACCTTTTGACTGTTAGAATTCTCAGGGTTACAGGAAACAATGTATCTGGTACAACTACCATTAAATATTGCCGGTGCCCGGGTTAGCTGCCTTTAAGACTATGCCCTTTAAGAGTGGGTACAGAGGAAGCAGAACTCAACCTTGGTAAGTCTACGAGTAATATGGGGCCACCCATGATCCAAGAAGCAATTTTAGGCTTTAAAGCCACCTCACAACCAACAGTCCAGAAGTATGGAGTTGGGAATTAAATCTTGGGCAAGGACTTGAATGAATGAATGAAGAAGGGAGTGAAGGAATGAAGAAAGTAAGGAAAATGCCAAAATCTAAGAACTGATTGGGCATGGTATGTTGGGCATAGTTCATTCAGGTGAGTGGGCGATACCATGTAGACAGGTTACAGTGTCCAGATTATGCAGGCCCAGAGTGGCCAGTGGCATGCTTTGGTTTTAGTTTTGTTTCTGTAGTATCTTGGTCATCCGTTTTTTCACCATTCCTCATTTTTATCTGTTTCATAAATCTTTTTTTTAGATTGTTTGGCCTCTGTAGGGTAAGAACGGGCATCCCGGCCAAGGAGGTGAATGGTCTATTACCTGAGATGAACGACGGATGGATTGGCTGACTGGAGGAAAAGATAAATTTGAAAAGGTGGCAGTGGTCCTCGTATGAGAACCCAATCGGTATACCCACAGGGGTGCTAGGGACATGGAGTCCAGCAGTGAAACCCTGTAGGGGTTCCTTGGGATTGATAGAGGGCTCTGTTGTGGTGGGACCACCCTACATTGTCTATGGCCTGGAAGTGCTTCCTCAAAGAGACAGAATGACACTGGAAGTATTCCCGGGTCCGACTTGAAAAGGAGCTTACTGCCAAACATGAAGTCAGAGTCAGGAGGCAGTGGGCAACATTCAGCAGAGGAGAGAAGGAAGAAAAATTGGCAATTTATCCATCCATCCATTATCCAACCTGCTATATCCTAACTAAAGGGTCACGGGGGTCTGCTGGAGCCAATCCAAATTCGCGATTTATTGTTGGTTTATTGTATAATTGTGGCTAATTGTTGGAAAAGGAGTTCATTGGAAGGTGCTTTGTGCAATAAAAAACATTTATTTTATTTATATATTGTGGGCTGTATTGCTGTGTCTGTGGTTTGGGGCTTTCTGGTACCCCCTTGGGGTTACACCTCCTTACCATTATTCCACCATTTAGGGAAGCTACAAGAATATCCCCATATTTGTGGAGTAATGCTTCATCCTTGCCATAAGAGCATTGAGAACAGATGGTCACTTAATTGATAAATTACTAATTAAGGTGTGTTTGACATTAAGAAAAAAGGAAAATGGAATGCAGGAGTTTGGTATTTGTAGGTGGCCTGGGCTTAAAATTAGAAAAACGAACAATGAATGTGTGCCATTGCCCTGTAACCCAAATGGGGAGATCTTTAGGACAAGAGAGTTTTTGTGGTTCTACCTGTTATCTGAAGATCGGGTACCATATCTGTCCAAGTTATGGGAAGGAAAAGAAATAAAAATCCATCAGCACCAGGGTGGATGCTGAGATGTTTACTACCCTTTTACCATTAAACCAGTTTAACACACTAATTCTTTTAAAGTGTTGGCAGGATTTCTCCTATTGGCATATGGCTCAAAATGTCATACTCAGCACATAGAATCCACTTTGAATTCTTTGACTTGACCTGAAGCAGACTCTGAAGTTCCCCATAGATGCCAATGGTTTTGATTCCTTGTACTGGAAAATGATGAGGGAGCTTCTCATGGATCACATGAATACTTTCAACAACATGCAGATTCACATTGCTGAGCTTAGAGATAACATCACCAGGTATCAAGTTTGAGCAAATGCAAAGAATGAATGAGATTTACTCTCTTCAGTCCAGCGTTTTTCAGGATGCCGATTAAACTGCTGCTATGCACAAAGAGATCACCAAACTTAAAATTAAACTCTTAAATCAAAGAGATCACAAAAGGCTTAAGCATATATGAATTGTTTGGCTTCTCAGAAACTCCTAGGCAGACAATGCAAGCACTTTTTTGTCCAAAGCTTGGCCAAGATGGTTTCCTGCATGGACTTGTACATGACACATGTCTCCATCCTCTGATTTCTGAGACACACCGATGGACAGCATGAGCTGTCAGTGGCCTGTAAGACACCAGAGATTGTCCGTCTCTCCCAGCTATAGTGAGATTGCATCTCAGAAAAGAAAGCCATGAAAAGAAATGTTCACTGATTTTAACCTTTACAAAAGAGCACTTGTTTTTATGGATTATTTACTGATGCATTTATTATGAGGATCTCCAATGCACTTTAGAATATTGGGGTTGTTGATTTTTTGAACATTACATTTTGTTAATAATAGCACTGAAGCCCTTTTGCACATTCTCCTGTTGTTAAGTGTCCTCATTACCCAACTCATCCTCGGACACGACTGTTGACTTTCAAAAGTGACATGTCAGCTGCAGCCAAAACGGACTGTCACATTGTGATTATAAGTGTGTATAACAACTGTACTTCAAATATTCTTTCTTACTGTACCTGAAAAATCTGTAAATATATCTGTCATTACTGTATATTAGCCCTTCCAGCTATGGACTATGTTATTTGTTTTAATTGTTTTATTTTAACATTGTTTAAACTGGCAGATATAATTCTGTTCATTAAAATTCTTGAATAGAACTCAGACTTATTAAATGCAGTAGTAAAATACATTCTAAATGTAGAACTTATTCGGAATTCTCAGAGTAAAGTCAACAGAAACTGTGAATAAATAAGTTTAATAAGATAAACAGGGACTGACAGCAAGGAAAACTACAATGGAATAGTCTGGCCTGGAAGGCTCTTTTGGATTATGAGGTCATGCACACTGTAACATGTCAGACATGAACATCATCAGATGGGAAGGATGCTGCAGAGCCTGGAGAACCATTGCAACTGACAACACCAGAGAGCCATATGAGGTAATGTGTGGATAGCTTACACAAAATATTGTTTTTTAACTGCAGCACTGCTTTGTTAAATGACTTGCCAAAAATGGGCAGGGGGCAACCTTACTTTTTAAAATCCGATGCTAGTCACTAGGCCATTCTGTCAGTTTCTTATAGAAGTGTCTCTGTTAAAATCAGAACGTGTGTATCGTCTTTATCATTTTTTCAGTAGGATTGTCAGATGATAATTGATCACCAAGCTAGAGCTCCTAACATTGGCATCAGAATTAACATATACTTTCATCTAACTTAAAATGTGAGACCTTAATGCACCATTTTGCAAGTTTTGTCCTACCCCTGTCATTCTCACAAAATTAATTTTATTTATCAGTATTATTACAGGGAGTCGTGTTGGCACAGAGGTTTATATAACTGCCTTACAACTTCTTAGGCATGGGATTGGATCACACCTAATCGTTACCTGACTGGAGTTTATTCTATGCTTGCATGTGAGGGGCTCCATTTAGCAAAGTTCTGTAATGGAACAGCCCAATTGAGAAGCAAATTGATGGCCCATTATTTATTTATCGGGGTATATATGACAGAAAAATTACATTATAACGAATATGTTTCAATACGTCATAAAATTACTTCGAATTAACAGTGAATTGAGAATATAAATCTTTAGTAAATGACAAGAGGTGTACTACTGCAGTTAGCAGCAGGACTAAATGGCACAGGAGCAGCTTATAATCAAGAACACATTAAACTTAGGGCAAAGTAGACATGATTGGTAGTTCTAATTTTTTTAGTGCTTCTGGAGAGATTAGACACAGTAAGTCGGCATGCCAGGAATGATAGGAGGCTTCATGGACGATCAAGTTGGGAGCTATGCTAACTAATGTATACTTTAAGCATTTTTATTGTTCTTTTGTCATCTGTTCTGAGGAGACATACAAGTACAAATTTCATTATATCATGTACATGAAAAAAACCTGACCTAACTTGACTTAAACCCTGTGAAGCTATGTGAAGAAATACATTAACATAAGTCTTGCCGACTACATTTTCACTTTTCCAGGTTATGACTCGCTTTCCTTTTCTCATTTATCCTTTTCTATGTCTTTTAATTGGTGATCCCACACCTCAAGTGAAGGACTCATCCAGTGGAGTATCAGCCACATTTAAGGTATTTCACCTTCTTTTCCAACTGCTGTTATGTGTAATTTTTTTTTTCATTCCTTCTCTGTATAACAGTGATATAAACACCCAAAATTACTTATGCAAATGAGACATCTGCCATATGTACACATTGTGTTGAGGGGCGACAAGAATAATTTGACCTACATTTACAGTAATCATTCTTTAGTGTGTGTCCTTCCTAAAATTTGAGATTTTGTCTCAAGGAAGTCCATTCTCATTAAAATGTTTGAGACAGCAGTGCTTTATTTGAATGTTTAAAATTCGCTTGACAACAGGTAATTTTGAGTAGTGTTTTACAAGCATGACAGATATTATTTTTCATTGCTTAAGGTATTGGAAGAGCTACACAGTTTTTAGAAAACCTGAATAAGATACTTGGATCAGTTAAGATAACCAAAACTATATAGAGGACATGAGAGAGGAACAATCAGTATAGCACAAATCTCATTAAAAGAAAGACCTGCAAAATTAATTGTGTGACAAGCTGTTAAAATTTTTAAAAAATTAAGTGTGTGTCAGTTATTAAGAAAAACAAAGAATTTTGGAATTTCAATGTGGATGGAAAAGAGAATGCTCTCAACTGTTTACTGTGTTTAGACAGCTGCAGGTGATTCCATTTTCAATATTTAGGTGTCTCAAAAGGTGTGACCATCACTTTCTGTGATATGGTCGTTTAGTGTGCTTTTCTGCAATCAAGTTTTTATTATTAAAATCAAAAGGAAATGAATATGAAATGAAAAAGAATTAATCAATATGTGAATAAACCCAACTGGTACTCCATGTCCTTCACCATACCACCAGGAACTACAGCAGAGCACATCAAATGTTTGTGTTTATAAAGGATCATGGAGTATCTGGATGGTCAATTACTTCATGATGCAGACAGCTCTAAAATAATCAAATTATAGAAGGTAGTATGGCAGTTCTTAAATGTAATCAGTTTGGGGGTCCCATCTAGAAGCAAGGAGAAATGTAGAAGCTAGTGTGTATAAACATAAAAAATTTATGCAGGTGCACAGATGCCTAGGATTATAAAAATACATAGAAAGAGAGGAATAGTACCTGACAGCATCAAAGACGCTGAGCACTGGACTAGAGAGCAAAAAGCCAGAATAGGAGGACCGTTAGGAAAAATACTACATAAATAATAAATAGTCATAAATTACTGTTATAAATAAATCAAACGTTGAGCGCCCTTTATTACACTAGGCTGGGGGAACCCTCCCACGTGAACAGCTGAATTCTGTATGGCAAGACTGACTAACCTTACAGAACAGTTTCTTTTATCAGTTAGGTTCATTTACATAACATAGTCAAGGAAGCATTTAATTACACCAATCAGACAACAGATAAATGGTATGGTGTTGAAATACACCTACAGTATGTACAGTATTTCTAAAGGTCAAATGATAGCCTGATGCAGACAGATGCTGTCATGATATAGGCTGAAAACTGATGCTTTGTACCCTTTGTCTTTAAAAAAAGCCATATTGTGTAGTATTGTCAGTATCACATCCCTCGTCTCTAGGGTTGGGTGTCTCCGGGGTCATGACCTTGACTTAATCAATAACCGGCATAAAAGGTAAGTCTTTTGCTACGAACCATATCCGATCTGTGGATAAAATCCTTAATTTCATTTTGATCTATTGTGTGTTTTCTCTTCTTGTATTGTGTTGGATTTGACTTTTTGTCTGTTAATTGACCTTGATTGTACCTCTCAACTGGGTTACAGTCTCTGTGGTTTATTTTTCTTTTCTGTTGTTTTGCATTTTGCCCACTTCTCCCTGTTTATTCCAAAAATCAGTTCTCCTGTATTACTGCTGAGTTAGGATAGATGCCTTCTACGAAGACTGAGAACACTGTTTTATGACAGTTTCACCTTTACTTTTTCTTCTTTTAGTGTCACAGTTTTCTAGCAAAAAACACCTTGAACTTTTGGATGTCTGTTTTGTGTTTGGAACATGGTATCCCTTTAATTGAAATATGAGTGTGTTGAAAAATACAGAGGTTTGTTTATTATTAATTTTGCAATACTTCATCTATAATTGCTGAAAGTACCTGAGGGTCCTATAGGGGAGAGAATTGGTCCTCATTTTTAATCTCTTATGTAGTGTTAGGCCTGTGTTTTGTTGGGGGTACCCCTTATTGACATTAATGCTAATGGTAACACAGATAGTCATTTTAACCCAGTTTCAACTTTTACATTGGATAATTTGTTTTTAATTTTTAAATAGTTTGTAAATAAAGAATGGTCATGAGTCACTGTTACAAATTAATACAAAGGTATGCATCTTTTACTACAACAGGTTTGTGGTGCTAAGCCACAGTGAATCTAATCTAAAAGAACAGCTTCTTTTATGAGTCAGGTTCATTTACATAGCACGGTCAAGGAAGCATGTTAATTACACCAGTCAGAGGACAGATAAATGGTATGATCGACAAATACACCTAACTTTTAACTATTATCAAAAGGTCCCAAAATAGTTAAACATTTAAAAGACTTAGGTAAATATCTCTTATAGATAGATAGATAGATAGATAGATAGATAGATAGATAGATAGATAGATAGATAGATAGATAGATAGATAGATAGATAGATAGATAGATAGATAGATAGATAGATAGATAGATAGATAGATAGATAGATAGATAGATAGATAGATGTGCAGGAGCAATTAAAAGGGCAAATAAAATGTTGGGTCACATCGCAAAAACTGCTGAATATAAATCAAAGATAGATAGATAGATAGATAGATAGATAGATAGATAGATAGATAGATAGATAGATAGATAGATAGATAGATAGATAGATAGATAGATAGATAGATAGATAGATAGATAGATAGATAGATAGATAGATAGATAGATAGATACTTTATTAATTCCAAGGGGAAATTCACAATTTAATTGTAAAGTATTATCTGAAAACAAAATAAAACGTTAAAATGCCATATCTCTAACTTGATATACTGGTACAAATTAAATCAGGATGACCTAGTTTAACAGACTGACACAGTTTCAAGCACTTATACATTCATACAGTAAGTTTTTCCTTTACAGGACAAAACTAATACATGTGTATAAATGTCCTTGGGGCATTATGTGGGCAGAATGCCATCTGGACTGAGGCCCATTAAATTGTACAGTCGCTTACAAGAGTAGGATTTAACCTATGTACAACTTTAAAAACAGTAAACTGATTGTTGGGGCTTCTTAGTGTAAATGTGTTATTTTTGATAATGGCATCCCAGCAAGAAGACAAAGTGAGATCCTATAGAGAACTAAGATAGGCTTTCTAAGTGGAAAAAAAGAGCTAGTGAGAGGGGAAGAGAAGAAGATGATTGGATAACTGACACTCCATATGCCCAAAGTGCTGCACAAAACTGCAGATAGTAGAAAAAGGTGAAAGAAGGAATTCCAAAGTGAGAATGTGGATTTTGGAATGAATCAAGGCCAGAATTCTTAAACAGATCACCCAATGCACTGATACAATGCTGCATCCAGGCCCACAGAAACTTTGGCAAATTTCTAATAGCAATTCATTATTATTAAAGATGGGAGAGTGTCTATGCTATTTTGGTACATTTTTTACTTTCCTTTCAGTTTTACACAGCATTTGAAGAGCATATGTATTGTGTATATTTTTTAGCATAGATGTTTGAGAGTAAAAACTTCAACAATGCAGTCAAATTTTGTGAGGGCCTAATGAGGAAATATAACATTATCTCTTTAATTATTGAATTAACTTTAAAAATGTGTGAGGCACAACCTGTATAGCAGTTGTGCCCCTGTGCCTCTGTCACAGAATAATTCAGGAGATAAAATTCCTATTGCCTACAGGAGACAAAACAATATATCTCTGACAAAGAGGTATAATTGATTTTCTCAAAAGAAATAATAAATAACCTTGAAATTGCATACATGAGTGAGTTGAATCTTCCCTCTCGTCTGGTACTAAGATATTTATAAACTGGGACAGATAACAAATAATTGCATGTTTCTGTTTTTGAATTAGACGCTTTGCTGTTAATTAGTGATGAGTGAAACAATTTGCACCAAGACTGAATAGCAGACAACCTCAGAGTTTACTCAGCAAAACAAATGGTGTTTCACCAGAAGTGAGGTTTGCATTATTAGCACGTATTTTCATGTCATCTGCAACCTTTTTGTTCTAGTGCAAAAGCATGCTAAATCCACTGGCCTGGGTATTGGCCATTGATAATCCCTTAGAAAGACCCTGTCTTGATTTGGCTTACAGAGTTAGGGAAAGTGAATGCAGATGGTGTTAACTCCGAGCCCAATAGAGATGTGCGAGGCAGAGGAGGCTGTGTAAATTTGCGGAAAGGCAGTGCACAAGGAAGATGATAACACATTGAGCCCAATAGAAGGAGTAATGAAAAATCGAGGCAGTCCTGGAGAATAACCATGAAAGGAGGCGGCATTTCAATTGCAGAATATCCCTTAATGAACAATATTTTTCCACCACAAAAAACTTTATAAACCTGCAAAAATGTAATTTTAGTGAGTTTTGCATTTCTTCATTGCAAAATCACTCGCAAAACAAAGTTTAGAGGTAGTTTTGCAGAACTATATGCAAAATGAGATTATGCTATTTTGCTCATTCTTTAATTTAATATTGTTTTTTGTATCAGTAAGGTGCTGCTGGAGTATGTGAATTTCCCCTTGGGATTAATAAAGTATCTATCTATCTATCTATCTATCTATCTATCTATCTATCTATCTATCTATCTATCTATCTATCTATCTATCTATCTATCTATCTATCTATCTATCTATCTATCTATCTATCTATCTATCTATCTATCTCATCCCTAAATATGCAATTTAATTTAAAACAAAACCTTCTTTTATCTGTTATGTTGCTTTGTCAAATATGTTTACTAGTAAATGTCTTATTTCAAAATATTTTGCAGACTGGGATAGATAGATAGATAGATAGATAGATAGATAGATAGATAGATAGATAGATAGATAGATAGATAGATAGATAGATAGATAGATAGATAGATAGATAGATAGATAGATAGATAGATAGATAGATAGATAGATAGATAGATAGATAGATAGATAGATAGATAGATAGATAGATAGATAGATTTTCCCCAGGGGAAATTTGGCTTTTTACACAAGTCCTTTAAATAAATACATATATAAATAGGCTGATAAATATATATACACACACGCTATTGTCTGAACACGCATCTGAATGACTAAAAAGGAAGGAAACTGACTGTCCCAGTGAAGCATTATGTGCAAGTATTGCTGTTGGTAGAAAGAGCCAGAGTAGCATTTAGTGACACAATTCTGTTCAATCATTTGTTGAGTGAATGTAATCAGTGTTAGTGTGGCAGCGAGAGGAAGTACAGCATTGTTCATAATGGCACTCAGTTCTGTCTTTATTCTCTTCTAAATATCTCCAGTGGGTCAAGAGTGCATCCTATAACTGAGTCTGTGCCTGCCTTTTAATTGGCTTTTTAATTCTGTGGGTATCTCTTGAAGTGATGTTACCAGTACACCACAATATAGAAGATCGCACTGGCCATCACTGAGTTGTAGACGATTCAAAGGATGTCACTTCCCAAATTAAAGGAACACAGTCTCCTACAGTGTGGTCGAAATTTAACATCTTATTAAAGAAAGAAATGTCCTCTAACATTTTTGAATTACTCCTCAACAAAATGCCTTGGAGGGAGTATTCTTCAAAAGCAGTCCGTTACGGCATGGTCAAAATGGTCAGAGAAACAAAGAATAGAGGTTCATTTTATAAACTATTGAATTTACATACAGTGTCAATCAATGCATACATTTTACTCTGGTTGGTTCATTGGTTTACACCCAAATGATTTATATAAAATAAAAGTCTATAATATTATATTCCGGTTCTTCTTATACTCCTTTGAGTTGCGCCACCATCCTTGAAATTTCTGTGCATATAACAAATGTCCATTTTGGTTTTTTATAGGACATCTGCAAATTTCTTGCAAATTTCTTAGTCATCCTTCAGTATATTTTGTATATTACATCAGCCTTTCTTCACCATCCATTTTCCAACCCGCTGAATCCGAACACAGGGTCACGGGGTTCTGCTGGAGCCAATCCCCAGCCAACACAGGGCACAAGGCAGGAACCAATCCCGGGCAGGGTGCCAACCCACCACAGGACACGCACAAACACATTAAAACACCCAGCACACACTAGGGCCATTTTAGAATTGCCAATCCACTTAACCTGCATGTCTTTGGACTGTGGGAGGAAACCGGAGCGCCCGGAAGAAACCGACGCAGACACAGGGAGAACATGCAAACATTCTTTATTTAATTGAGTATCTCAGTATTGTTCCTAAGCCAATTCTTGTATTTCAGTGCACATTTTGCTTTTCACTTGACCATTACCTGGTTTCCTGGTCTGCCTAAACAAGTTTCTCACATTTATTAAACCTTTATGCTATTTCTTTAAGATGAATGCTATGTTACCCTAAAATTATTCTTCCACATTGGGAATATTACAGTTGAAGTCAGACGTTTACATACACATAGAATGAATTCTTTAAAACTCACTTTATAACCCCTCCACAGATATTATACTAACAAACTATAAATTTGGCATATCATTTAAGACATCTGCTTTGAGCAGGGCAAAAGTAATTTTTTTCCAACAATGATCACAGACAGAGTGTTACACATTGATGTGTAGAGGTCTTAAATGATATGACAAATTAATAGTTTGTTAGTATAAAATCTGTGGAGGGGTTATAAAGTGACACAAACTGTGCTCTGTCCAACATCAGTCCATTATCCAGGACACCACAGGCTCATCCACCTACATATCTCTGACCTTACCCCTTAACAGGGATGGCAGGACGGTATCGAAAGCACTGGGGAAATAAAAAAAACATAATCCTTACAGTGTTGTCAGCTTTGTCCAGGTGAGAATAGGTCTTGTGAAACAGATAGATAATTGCATCCTAAATTCAAATCTTTGTCTGATAGATGAACTGCAGTGGGTCCAGGTGGTCTACCATAAGAGAACTCATATAGTCCAGAACCAGGATCTCAAAGGTCTTCGTGATGTGAGATGTATGTGACACTGGTCTGTAGTCATTAGGTGAAAAGGTACCTGCTTTCTTTAGAAAAGAAAAGACTGTTTTCCACAGTAGCTGTGCTTTCTGGAGCCTTAGGGACAGGTGGAACAGATGACAGAGGACACCAGATTCATACAACTCTCCTTTATCTGTACCTTTACTTCTTACTACATAACATTCTCATACCCACTTAATCCAATTCGCGACTGAAGCATCTTGAAATCAATCACAGCAACACTGGACATATGGCAGCATACAGCTTTTGACAGTACTCCAGTCCAGTCCATAACAGGCCCCACTCACATACACTTCCAAACTTCTTCAGTTTGGAATTACCAAATAACTTAACTAGCATATCTTTGAGGATGGGGAAAGAAAATTGGAAAACTCAAAGGAAAACCAACACAAACCTTAATGATGTGCAGAAACCACACAGACAACG
Source organism: Erpetoichthys calabaricus (assembly GCF_900747795.2). Lineage (NCBI taxonomy): Eukaryota > Metazoa > Chordata > Cladistia > Polypteriformes > Polypteridae > Erpetoichthys > Erpetoichthys calabaricus. Next base: position 141,518,408 of record NC_041397.2, on the reverse strand, counting down.
ACAAGTCACAGGATTTTAACACATGGCAATGAATCTTTGAAGCAGCACACAAGTCACTGCTTCTGCTTCATTTTTTTGTGTATAGTTCAAAGAAATAGACATTTCATTATAATATGCCCCATTATATTATCAAACATAGAAGCTAAAAAAGTAATATGAGGATTGAACAAACTCCTCTGCATAAAAGCTGTGACAAGAATTAGCATTTTTTACAGAAAAGTAAAGTCTATTTTATTGTTGATGCTTAAGACTGCAGATAGAAAGTTAGGGCAAGCCATTTAATTAAAGTAGAAATTAATATTGTACAGATTGACATCTTATTAGTAAATTGCTTGGAATGAATCTTACATCACCTTCAGCTCTCAGCAGACAAATATGTATTTACCATATTTTCTGAAATTGGTAAGGAGATGGCATTTAAATTTTTTTAAATAATAGCATGCTTAACAACTTGAGATCTGCAAACGATTACAACATAGTCAACCACAATATGCTGAAGGATGACCTTAGACCGACTGGCAGTGAAATCATAGCATTTATGGTAAGGATGTGACTCAAGGCATTCAACTTTGTATAGATGGGAGACATTATCCTAGAGGAAGCAGCTTCTAAAAAGGATTTATAGGTTTATGCTGACACAATGTTTTCATCATCTAAAAATGTGCAGGAGCAATTAAAAGGGCAAATAAAATGTTGGGTCACATCGCAAAAACTGTTGAATATAAATCAAAGATACAGTAGATAGATAGATAGATAGATAGATAGATAGATAGATAGATAGATAGATAGATAGATAGATAGATAGATAGATAGATAGATAGATAGATAGATAGATAGATAGATAGATAGATAGATAGATAGATAGATAGATAGATAGATAGATAGATAGAAGGACATTATTCTTAAGCTATATGATGCACTAGTGAGACTACATCTGGAGTATTGTATGCAGTTCTGGTAACCAAGACACAAGAAGCTGTGCAGACGAGATCAAGCAACTCTGACACATTCAGAGAATTAAACCTGCTTAGTCTCGAGCAGAGGAGCCTACTTGGTGAACTAATGCAGATATTTAAAATCTTCAAAGGCATTGATAAAGTAGATCCAGAAGTATTCTTTAAACTTAAGGATGAATCACATACTCATGGACACCAGTGGAAATGACGGGGAAATGCATTAAAGATTAAAGCCAGGGAGCACTTCTTTTATGCAAAGAGTTGAGGGAATTGACTCTACTCTAAGCAGAAACTTTGACAACCTTTAAGAAGTATCTGGATGAGATGTTGGGACAACTTCGCTTTTAATTAAACAAACGAGTATAACAGACTAAATGGTCTCTTCTCCTTTGTCAGATTTCTTATTATCTTATCTTCTTATGAAGTGACACCAAAATCAAAGAGAGCAAAACTTGAATATCTACCCTGGTCAAATTTGTTGCTGCTGGTTTTGCTTACCATATGACAGACACTCACATGCCTTTCTTTTTTCAAAGGACCTTTTCTCAATAAAGAGTTAGAGTCAGTGATGAAGCACCTATACTTTTCTATTAGGGATGGATGAGCCATTGAACTAATCATTCCAAGGTTTCCCTCTGTGGGCCATGATGTCGTTTCACCGACTGTGAGACAAAGCAAGTAGATAAATGAGCGAGAAAGTGAGACAGACAATGTGATTGGACCACACAGGATCTTCAGTACACTGTCCATTGACATGATCCAGTTAACCCTGTGATACAAAAAAGAGTTCCATAACAAAGAAAAAGAGTCGGGGACCGTCCCCGTATAATGTTCAATGAACAATAAATGCAAAAAGGCAAAATTTGTGATCAAAGTACTTTACAGTAATTGATAATGATACATGACAAAGATGGTAGAAATGAGTTGACAGAAGACAACGTCCTAGCTGTCAGACGGAAGTGATGTCATCATTGGGAGTCGGAAGTGAGGTGATACTGGAAGTGACGTCATTGATGTGGAGCTGGAAGTGATGTCATGATGAAGGCGCCGGAAACATCGGGAGTCAGAAAACAAAAGTGACAATTGGAAGCCATCTTGGGAACCCGGAAGTAAGGAATGTGAGTTATATTTATTCTTTTTGTCTGGCGAAAGACAGAGAGAGGTGTTAGTACCATATATCAACCACTTGTCTCGCGATATTTCACTCACCTCAGGGCTTGTTGACTGCCTCCTAAGCGCATGTGTGTGACAACCCTTAGGCTCCACCACCCTAAGCTTTCATTCTGACATCATGTTATGTTTTGCACACAACTTAAAACTAAATGGTTGCACACAGTGCTATATAGTGCCCTCCATATTGTTTGGGACAATGGCACATTTTACCTTGATTTATTCCTCTGCTCTACAGTTTAAAATTACAAATCAAACAATTCAAGTCAAGTCAAGTCAAGCTAGGGAGCATGCACTGGTACAATGTGTTTCCACACCCACTACATGACGAAACAACTCAGGATCCCGGTTGGCAACCCCCCAGACAGACACACGGTCCAGTCCCACCCTCTGGTAATGACCCTCTATCTGCCACAGCCAGGTGTTACGTGGGCGACCCCTTAGCCTGGTCCAGCCACTCAGGTCCCCAACAACGAGGATCTTACAAGCTGGATCACCCGCAGGGAAATGTGCCACATGGCCATAGTGCCGTAACTGACACTCCCTCACAATGCAGGTAATGTGCCTCATTCAGGACTCCATGAGCAACCGCTCATTCGACACAAAGTCAAACCAACGGTGTCCAAGGATTTTCCAGAAAGACACAGTACCAAAGGAGTCCAGCCTTCATCTCAGGTCACTGGATGGTCTCGCAACCATATAGCAAGACAGGAAGCACCAGGACTCTAAAGACTTGAACCTTCGTCCTTTTGCATAGATATCGGGAGCGCCACACACCCCTTTCCAGTGATCTCATGACCCCCCAAGCTCTCCCAATCCGTCTACTGACTTCATAGGAAGAGTCACCAGAGACATGAATGTTACTGCCAAGGTAAGTAAACCTCTCGACAAGGTCGACACTCACTCCACAAACAGACACACTGCTGATGGCTGTGCCCAAGAGGTCATTAAAGGCCTGTATCTTGGTTTTTATCCAGGTCACTCGCAAGCCCAGACACTCAGACTCCTCGCTCAGTCTCTCAAACAGAGCCTCCATTGACTCCATGAAGATCACAACATCGTCAGCAAAGTCAAGATCCCTGAATCTTTCTTCACCAACAAATGCCCCACAGCCGCTGGACCCCACGACCTTGCCCAACACCCAGTCCATACAAGCATTGAACAGAGTAGGAACAAGAACACACCCCTGACAAACCCCAGAATCAATTGGGAAAAATACAGAGGTTCTGCCTCCACTCTGCACAGCACTCACAGTACCAGAGTACAGGCCAGCCAGGATATCCAGCAACCTCGAGGGGATCCCGCGAACCCTCAGGATGTCCCACAGGGCAGCTCGATCAACTGAATCAAATGCTTTATGAAAATCGACAAAGGCTGCAAAGAAACTCTGCTGATATTCGCGTTTGCACTCCATGAGAACCCTCAGTGCCAGGATACGGTCGATGGTAGATTTCTTAGGCGTAAAACCAGACTGTTCCAATTGCTGGTAGGTGAGCAAGTGGTCATGGATCTTATTGAGGATGACCCTAGCAAGGATCTTACCCAGCCTTGAGAGCAGTGTTATCCCCCTGTAGTTGCTGCAATCCAGGCGATCACCCTTCCCTTTCCAGATAGAGACGACAAGTCCTGTTTTCCAGTCAGTTGGGATGATGCCAGTCTCCCAAATGGAAGCAAAGATTGCTTGCAATGCCAGGAGGACAGTCTTACCACCAGCCTGGAGAAGTTCACCCCAGATACCACAGATCTCTGCAGCCTTTCTTCCCCTCAGCTGGTTCACCACCTGTGCAATCTCAGTGAGATTGGGTGGTTCACAGCTAATTGGAGGATCAGCCTAAGGACCATGGACCCAGAGATATCCAACGTCCTAGCTGGATGATCAGCTTTGAACAACTGCTCAAAGTAACCAGCCCAGCGGGTCACAACTGCAGTGTCATCCGTAAGGACCATCAGCCACCCTGATTGCGACTCTCCGAGGAACAGATTCGGATGTGCGTAATGCTTTGATTCCTCTGTAAGCAGGACGTGAATAGCTAAACCACAGAGGGAATGTCACTTGCTCACAGATTCATTTAACAAACACCTCTTTATCTGCCCTCAGAGTCCTCGCAGTCATCCTTCTCAGTTCCCGGTACAGACCAGAGTTGCCAATGAGCCATGCGCTGCGACTCCTCTTGATGATATCCAGGGTGCTCTGCGAGATGAAACACCTGTTTCTGGGAACACCGGTAACACCAACACAACCCTCAGCAACCTTCAGGGTGTTGTCACGGAAGGTCTCCCATATCACATTAGGATCGGCAGTTTCACCCAAATCTGCAAGTTCCTCACACAAACTGCGTGCAAACTCATTAGAAACATTTTCCTAGTAGGTGGTAACAACAAGTCTGTGGTCAGAATTCACAAACTGGGCACTTCTGTAGACCCTGCAGTTTTGCAAGAGCCTCCAGCGTCTGCCCACAAGGATGTGATCGATCTCCTTCACTGCACCACCAGTATTGGAGTACCAAGTCCAACGATACGGTTCTGGGCGCTGGAACCAGGATCCAGCGATTCCCAGCCCCTAACCTTTTACAAAGTCAAGGAACATGGAGCCACTTTCACCATGGTCACCAGGCCCATGGGGACCGAGACAATCCTCATAGCCAGCCCTGTCAGTGCCAGTAGCTGCATTGAAGTCACCCATGACCAGAGGAGTGTCACCTCGTGGGCACCCATCAATCACCAAGTGAGGTAGTGCCTGGGAGTGCCATAATCTGAGTCTCATAATACGCTCTTTGAAAGGAGTGACATCGGACACAATCGGAATAAGCCAATCCACTACATCAACAGCTACTCCCTGAGTATGACAGCCATCAGAGCGACCAGACCAATAAAAGGTGTACCCTACTACAGAGACCTGGCCAGTCCCCGGTCTGCGCACCTCAGAGAGTGCTGCCACTGAAATGTGGAGTTTACGCAGCTCCTCCGACAGCAGAGGAAGATGATCATCTTGCTGGAGAGACAAGATGTTCCATGTGCCTACCCGTATGGGCCGCCTGAAATTGGGACCTGAGTGCTACCGTGCAGCGAGCAACGCCTCAGTACCACACCAGTTCCAATCCCCAACAGACCTGACCCCATTGGCTCTCCAACGGTATTCGACTCTTCCGGGGATGGGGCTCTCGAGGCCTTTCCCCCATCCCCTTCATGATGCAAGCAGCCTTCCTATGGGTGGCTGCAGCAGAGCTACTCCCGTGAGAGCAAAAAGGAGTCCTTTCTGTCGTCTCGGAGCTGTGTGAAGCTTTTTACGGTGGCTGGAGTGCCAATCCTGCCACCAACCCCCATGATTTCCCTGGAAGCGCCGGATGCAGTTTAACATCATACCCAGGACAGACAATTCAGATGTGATTAAAGTACACACTGCATACTTTCATTTAAGGATAGTTAGATACATTTCAGTTGTTTCTACAAAAAAGACGTGGATAAATGAGACAAAATTAACCTTTTTCAGAGTGAAGGCAGAGGAAAGTGGACATGAAAAGGAACTGCCCAATATCCAAAGCATTCCAGCTCATCTGTTAAACATGGTGAGGAAGGTCTTAAGACTTGGGTATGTATGGCTACCACAGGTATAGGCACAATTATCTGTATTGGTGATGGAACTGTTAATTACAGTTGCACAATGGATTCTGAGTTGTATTCAAATGACTTATCTGCTCAAGATCCAGTGTAAATGTCTCCAAACATATTGGACAGCACTTCATCCTACAAGAAGATGATGATCTCAAAACATGCTGCTAAGGTAACACAAGAGTTGTTTAAATCTAAAAAATTGAAAATTCTTGAATGGTCACCCAATTTAAACCCAATTGAGAATGCCTTCCATATGCTGAAGAATACCTTAAGGGAACAAACCTCCAAAACAAGCAGGAGCTGAAGATACTCAGTACCTGGTGATATCTATGAATCAAAAACTTCAAGCAGTTCTTGTATGCAAGGGATATGCACACAGAGTACTAAATATGACGGCTTTAATATACCTGCCATTAAACATTTTGGTGCCCTCAAATGGGTAAAAAGTGTTGTATAAGACACTAAATGACTTTCATCCTCTAATATCTTTCGATAGTACAGTGCTTCATTTGCTTAATATTTGATTAAGATTGTTACACTTTCCATCTGTCCTCCTGCATATTATGTTAATGCAACTTTTTTCAATCAACATGCCTAACCTGAAGAATCTGAATACGGTTGAATAACTTTGAAAATGCTATGCAATCACATTTTTTGTTAAAAAGTCAAATTAAAAAGTTAATTCTGCAAAGATTGCTAAAATAGGGCAATACAGTAATCCCTCGCTATATCGCGCTTCGACTTTCGCGGCTTCACTCTATTGCGGATTTTATATGTAAGCATATTTAAATATATATCGCGGATTTTTTGCTGGTTCGCGGATTTCTGCGGACAATGGGTCTTTTAATTTCTGGTACATGCTTCCTCAGTTGGTTTGCCCAGTGGATTTCATACAAGGGACGCTATTGGCAGATGGCTGAGAAGCTACCCAACCAGAGCGCGTATTACGTATTAAATAAAACTCCTCAACTATATTGTGAGCACGGGGGCTGTTCGCACCCCTAGAGGATATGGCCACTCCTCAAAAAACGCTGAAAGATTACCTTCACATTGCTCTCTTCCTTGCTGAGTTTACATATGGCTGCTTTATCAAGCGATATGCTTCCCGCACTGTGCTTCGCATACTTAACAGATCAAACAGCACGTATTGATTTTTGATTGTTTGCTTTTCTCTCTCTCTCTCTTGCTCTGACATTCTCTGCGCCTGACGGAGGGGGTGTGAGAAGGGGGGCTGTTCGCACCCCTAGACGATACGGACGCTCATCTAAAAATGCTGAAAGATTACCTTCACTTTGCTCCCATCTGTGCAGCTGCTTTGTCAAGCAACATGCTTCCCGCACGGTGCTTCGCATACTTAAAAGCTCCAAAGGCACGTATTGATTTTTGATTGTTTGTTTTTCTCTGTCTCTCTCTCTCTGACATTCTCTGCTCCTGACGGAGGGGGTGTGAGCAGAGGGGCTGTTCGCACACTGGCCTAGAGGCTACAGACGCTCCTCTAAAAAATGCTGGAAGACTACCTTTCCATTGTACATCCTTGCAGCTGCTTTATCCGGCGGTGCTTCGCATACTTAAAAGCCAAACAGCCCTATTGATTTGTTTGCTTTTTTCTCTCTCTCTCTCTGACATTCTCTGCTCCTGATGCGCACTCCTTTGAAGAGGAAGATATGTTTGCATTCTTTTAATTGTGAGACGGAACTGTCATCTCTGTCTTGTCATGGAGCACAGTTTAAACTTTTGAAAAAGAGACAAATGTTTATTTGCAGTGTTTGAATAAAGTTCCTGTCTCTCTACAACCTCCTGTATTTCTGTGCAAATCTGTGACCCAAGCATGACAATATAAAAATAACCATATAAACATATGGTTTCTACTTCACGGATTTTCACCTTTCGCGGGGGGGTTCTGGAACGCAACCCCCGCGATCGAGGAGGGATTACTGTAATGAAATCAAACTTTTCGTTGAATAAATGATGTTGGTTAAAATAACAATAATAATTTTACGATTTTCTCTAAATCTGTTCATAAATCATTAATCTTACTTGTTTTTGTCTTTAAAAAATGCTTCACCTTAATGGGTGTAGAGTGGGTGTACATTTTTTACTTTAATTAATAGTAGGGTGTTGTATCATGTTAGCCATTATGGATGCAATGAGAAGTGAAGCAAAATGACTCCTTTTATTGGCAAACCAAACAGATTACAATATGCAAACTTTCGAGACAGCTCAGACCCCAAGAAACTAGAGTTCTAATGAAATCGACTGGTAAGTCTGAGAGATGTAAATAGTCCTCATATCCAGTGACATGTGGTGAGGTTCATGGCTGGTGAGGCACTGACTCCTTCAGAGTCAAATTTACAAATATATGAACCCAAAAGAGTAGCTTATTCACTATTCAAATGACAGCATGACAATTGACTACGGTTATGTTTCATATGTCATCAGCATTCTTTACACACATAGGTAAGGTGCATATTTGGCTAAGAAATAACATTACATTTATAGTGGCGAGAGAGAGCAGAGAGAGCGCATTTGCTCTGCACCCTCCATGTGTTCTAAATTTACCATTGTACTTCCACAATTCATATTCAATACAAATGAATGTATTGAGTGGTGTACAAAAAAAAAGGATTACAATTTTGACCTTGTTTTTAAAAGCTCTCGATTCTGATGCTTTAATCAATTTTAATACAGACTGTTCAACATAAGGATAACAAGAAAAGCAAAAGAATATTTTATTTAAGGTCAGAATTTTGTTTTTAAATATGGGATTGTTTTATTCTTAGTCTGATCCCATTTTTTTGTAAAATTGAAAACCGTTTATGGTCTTACCTTCATTTGTAAATGAAGTCCATGCGCCTATCCTTCTTCATGAAAATCCCTGTCACTTTCTTGTAAAAGTCCTCCTTATTTTCCTTTAGTTTTAAAAATCTTAATCTTTCATTTTGGCAGTCAGTCGGAAAATAAATAAATAAATAAATGAACAACTACAGTGCACTTTACTTTCTAATACTGCTAACTTATTGGCACCTCTGTGTAAAAGAACAACAGCAACAAGCACCTGGTGGGCTCACATCCACCCCTTTCGGTGCAGCACGGTACTGTCTGCCTCACCTTGTGCCTTTTCACTGCAGTTTTATGTCCAATCAGCAAGACTACAGTAAATATGTCACACACATTCATTAAAGATATTAACCAGACTGTGGAAAGTCAGGATGTATAATAAACATGTTTGCAAACATTATATTGGCGATATACATAGAAACAGCAACAGGCACGTGCATGTATCAACCCAGTGTGTGAGGGACCTAGCAGACCGAGGTGAGGCATGGCTTGTTGCTGCCGCACCTCACGTTTCTCCCCTGTATTTGAACATTAAATGCTCCAATTCAGCGATTTTGACTAAAAAATGATCAACACTATTGGAATCATACAGAAAACAAATCTATAGTACAGACCAGTGGACACATTTATTTTATGTTATCACTATTAGTTTTTACTACTTTAAATGATGACAGGTGAGGCTCTGCCTCACCTGTCTCCCTTGACCGCACGTCCCTGCTCATATCTGGTCATAAAACTCTTGTCTGTGTTTAAATCATGTTTTAATGTGTTCAATTTTAGCATCAGTTTACCTTAGCCATTCCTTTCTCTCCTGTTGTGTCTTGAAGCCTTCTAACAGTGTACGTTGCTGCGGAAGTGGCCCAGTTGATTTAGTGACAGATCCACATTGTAAGGAAAACTTATCAAAAACTTCAAAAGACTTTGTTGAACAGTTATCTTATCAAAAGATCTTGACTAAACATTGTTCTCCTATCCTGCTAAATGAATCATAGGCTGGACGGATCTGTAAATTTTTGACATTGAAGTTGACCCACTTAGAGGTTTTGTTTCTTTCCTAGTGTCTATATAAACACAGGGAACTCCAGTTTCTGTATGTACAAGTTGCCTGAAGAAGGGGTCTGACCTGCCTTGAAAGCTTGTATATTGCCATATGGTTAGTTAGCCAATAAAATCACTTTTCATTACTTTAATTAAACAATTTTGCATTATTTCCTCTTCATCTCTCATTATATCTGTTCTCATTCATGCATATATCAGTTGTGCCAAAGGAATACAATATAGCTTAAAATAGTATGCTTTATTTAATGAGAGTACATCTAGGGAATATTTAAAGCATCAAAACAAAACATGCAAAACTGAAATCAAACCCAGTCCGCCCCACTGCTGTCATAGATTTCTTTCTACTAGGCAAGTACTAGGGTGTTGTACCATTTTAGTCATTATGGATGCAGTGAGCAGTTTAAGCAAAATGACACCTTTTGTTGGATAACTAGAAAGATTACAATATACAAGATTTTGAGGCAACTCTGGGCCCTTCTTCAGGCAAGATGTAATCAGGCAGTTATTTTGATTGTATCTTGCCTGAAGAAGGTGCCTGAGTTGCCTCGAAATCTTATATATTGTATTCTTTCTAGTTAGCCAACAAAAGGTGTCATTTTGCTTAACTTCTTTCTACCAGGCAGAATGTCTCTTCACTTTCAATCTCCCTAAATACTGTCTTCTCACATCATGATCCTTGTGGTTTCCCTAGTCTAATCCTTTTCCAGTCAGATCTTTGCCTCAATTCCTCTCAAAACTTAATAATTCAAGCACAATGAACATCTTTTTAACCAAAATAGAATTAACTTCAGGGACAGGTCACTGAATCACCTTCTGGTCTAGAGAAGGTCCTACTGTATATGGCTACAGAGGCTAGTGATCTCTACTACCCCTGCACTCCACATAAAGAATCAGAACTCCAAGGCTTCATCCCATGGATAACACCCTGTCTTTTCAGTTTAAAATTCTGGGGTATCACCCATGATGACAATGCTTACCGCCCCAGAAAACCCCATCTATTCACAACTGAGTATACTAGAGATGCACTGTTACAGCTGTTTCTATCTTCTTTGTCTGTTTTGTGCTATTGTGGTGCCTTTTTGTTCCCAATGACCTCTTAGAATTACTTAAAAAAATATTTTTGATTTTGGCTGGGTTTTTTATTGAATGAATTAATCTGTTTCAGTGCTGCTGTTGCTTCTAAAGCTTTGTACACCCTGACAAGATATTAATTTATTTTTTTTTAACAATTCAAGTTGTTTCTACTTACATTTTAAGTAAGAAAATAAATTTAAAATATTTTGTAAACAGCTTAAAATCTAAAATGTGTTCTCTTAAACAACAGTGCCCCCTTGTATCAAAACCAGTGTATGAAGTCAAGCTTGCCATTCTGAAAAGTGAATATCTACCTTTGTAAAGGTTGGAATTCCAAATACATGCATTTTTATGTAATCTATTTTTGACTTATATTATATTTAAAGGCAGTTATTTTGTGTATGTCTTAAAACAACTATGCTACAACAATGTATTAATTTTTGTTTAATTTCTCCCATGTTAGCCTGTTTCCTTTCTATTACACAGACTTAAATTTCAAGTTGCCTTACCTGCATTTAACAAAATACTTGCAGAAGAAAGTAAGAGTTTCTAAAAAAATACAAAGAAAGTCTATGAAGTCTACACTTGATTGCTGTATGTCAAGCCTGCTTCAAAATCTGAGTGCAGAAAGACCTTCTATAAAGCATTTCCTGAGCATTTATTTGTCATAAGTTTTTTAAAAACTTGGGAAAATGTAGTTTGATATATTGTGATTATTCCCTTTAACTATAAAGGCAAAGAGGATGTTGGCATTGTTATGCCTATGTGAAGAATACAGGGCTAGAGAAATGCTGCTAAAATTAACTTATAAAATTAAACAGTGTTTATAATATTAGATGGAATAAACATAGTGTATGCCATCTGCTACTTTACCATATGTCATTTGGTTAAGATTACATTTATTGTTAATATTATATAAAAAATTTCCAATATCCCACATTCATACCAGTTAACTTAGACTGATGACTCTGAACTAACTTGGTATGACTGTAAAGGAATTCATTCGTCATTCATTTTCCACCACTTATTCGTGACCAGGTCCAAAAGGGACAACAGTCTTAGCAATGAGGATCAAGTGTCCCTTTCTCCAGTGACACTTGCCAACTGATACTGTGGGGAACCCGAGGCATTTCCAGGCAATCTGGAAGATATAATCCTCCCAGTGAGCCCTCTGTCTTCCTTAAGATCTCCTCCCAGCTTGTAATGCTCGTAAAACCTCCTCAGGAAAGTGTTCAAGAAGCATCCATATCCGATGCCTGAGCCACCTCATTGGCTCCACTCAAAGCAGAGGGTCATTGGCTCTACTCTAAGCCTCTCTCATATGTCTGTGCTTTTCATCCTATCTCTGATCTATCTTGCCACTGATCAGCCACTTTTCAAAAAAAAAGATAATTTCAGTTGGTTGTACCTGCAATCTCATTCTTTTGGTCATTACCCAAAGCTCATGACCGTAGATGAGGGCAGGGATGTAGATTGACTGTGTAGCAGTAGGGGGCGCTAGAGATCCCTTGAACCCTCAGGTACCACTCCAAACGCCAGGTAAAATTCCAATTATTATTTATTTTATAATAATAGTGTGCACAAAGCACCCTCCACTCCACACTACTCATACAAATCAATACTCAATACAATAATCAATTCACCAATCCTCCTCTCCCAGACACGTTGCCACCCTTCCACCCAGCTCAGCTCAGCGTCTGGGCTTTCCCACAGTCCTTTTATATTTCCTGACCCAGAAGTGTTTCCCATCCTACAGTCCATGATTCCTTATCACTTCCGGGTCAGATAAAAAGTCCTTTTCTTCAACCCAGAAGCATGTCGTTCCTTCCGGTCATGTGATTATGACGCACTTCCGGGTTATAGGGCACGTTGCACTCTGTAAGCCTCCCTACAGCAGCTCCTGGTGGCCCCCATGGTATCCAGCAGGGTTGTTTATAAAAACTACACCGTCCATAATGCCCTGCTGGAATTTGGGGACCTTCCATGCTGCTGGGAGGACTCCATCTAGCGGCCTAGAGGTGTGGACCGGAATATTCGGCCGGCCATCCCTCACAACTGGTAAATTGAGAGTTTTGCCTTCTGACTCACAATCTTTGTGTATATGGTGGGTATAGCGACCATATCACTGCACTTGCCAAAACCCACGATGCTTAAACTCCTCCACTTGTGGCAGTAGCTCACCTCCAACTTGGAGAAGACAGTTCATCTTTTTCCTACTGAGGACCATGGCCTCAGATTTGGAATTGCTGATCCTCATCCCTGTCTCTTCACACTTGGTTGCAAAGTGTTCCAATGTGGAATTGTCCTGTTAACAATAGTGAGATTAGTGAAACTACACTGGAATAAGCATGTTGAAGAAATAAGCAGAGGAAGAATCGTATATATCATGAGGTGATAAGAAAATACCAGAGAATTCTGGGACAATGTGAAACATTCTAGTACAAGTATTCTCTAATACTCAGCCCTGAGAAGATGTGAAGAGGAAAATGATATAAAAGGATGTCTACAGCTGTGATTTTGTATTTCACCAACATCAACTCTTGATTCCAAACATCCAAAGAGGCTTATGATTGTACATATATCTTTGTAGTGCTGTAGTTGTGGCATTGGCTAGCTGTTGACATACTATCAGTCTGAAATTTCATGGCAAAAATTTCTACATTACATTTTTAGTTCTTGTTCAACAGATTGACGTAATGGATATTTTATTGGATCCTTGTATACATCTATCAGACTATTTTCTAGGCTACTTATTCAAAAACAACCTATTGTTATCTGTTGGGGTCATATTTCTGAAAAATTCTGTGGATACAGAAAATGCAAATGCTGAAGCATTAATCCTGTGGGAAAAATGGAGTCAAGTTCCGCAAGATGTTGGCTTAGGGAAAGGACTGGTAGGAGCAAACAAGGTCGGATGGATGTATTGTTCATCCAATCTTGTGGCTTAGTAATGATCTTTCCACAGGTTCAACTTCCTCTACAGTCAAGTTTGATCATCTTTTAGGCACTCCACCAGAAGCAGCAAGCAACCACAGAGGGGGCTGTTCCAAGGACCCAATAGGTAGTAGTGACAGACAGTGTGTACAAAGGCCAGGGATTTAATCAGTGTTGGCTTATGATCCACACTTACTGAGAATTCATTGATTGTAGCTAATAATTGCAAGCCCCAGTCCCCATCATGAATGGAGTTCAATGGCTTTGCTAAATCTCTAGGTGCTGAAAAGACACATGTTGATCCATTCAGTGTAATGTGCATGCATCCCCAGACATGTAACGGCATCACGGACATGTTATTGCTCAATCACATGGGTCACTTATGTGTGGTAGACTTCTCAGAATTTAATACAACCCCCAATGTCTGTCCCCACCCCATCCTGTGGCCTGCAGTGAGGACCTTATTCACAAATAGGCACAATGTTGCAAAATGGGTTACACTTTTATAATAGTGAATAAGTAAATCCACAGATAAGAGAGAATTTACTCTAATTATGAATGTATTCCTTAAAAAAGTCATACACTATGTAATATAAGGTTATAGCTTAACCAACAAAACACTGATGTCTCCAGGCCAAATTGTTTTGAGATGTTATGTGTTGTGAAAATAAATAGCCTTGACACACAATAAAGGTTTGGGGCAGCCACCCATATACTTGAATTCTGGCTGCAAAAGGCAAAATAGGTTGCACAGATGTGTACAGAAGTGAGTCCAAAACAGAAACAATGCAAAGTGGAGGATGTCTTGCTTTTAAGGCAGGTGGGTGGAAGTGATGTCATCAAGGCCCGTAAATAAGCAAAAGTCTCAAATATGAAAAGTAAAGGAAGTTTTAATGTGTGGTTTATGTTCCTGAAGCTCTTCCTACTGATCAAATCACATTATGCATGATATAAAATATCCTTTGAAATTTTATCATTTTACAGCTCTTCAACAAACTCTATCATCTATTTTGCAAAATGTTTAGAAGATATAACTCTAAATGTCAGACTTTAATAGCTTAGAATATAATCATTATTTACAACACTTCAAGCAATAGCATTTCTAGATATTTCATCTGCCCACATTCATTGTGGTGCTGGGGAGGATGAGCAGTTGAGAAGCTATTGTTACTTTTTTAGCTTTTTGAAGCAAAATGTGTCTTTTTATGGTGGTGAGACTTTTTATCATTTGTATTTGATTTTACACCTATGTCAAAAAGGTGTGGGCCAGAGCTTGGACTTTTTTGTTGGGGTCAGACACAGAGAACTTGTCACAGTGCTGTGTATTCAATCAGTGAAATGCATGATACAAAAATAAATTGAAATTAATTGAATATATGTATGAAAAATAAAACTTAGTTTTAATAACCTTTTTACCTGCTATAAAACTGGCTGAAGCCACCTCAGGGTCATAGGGGGGCTGAAGTTTGCCTCAGTAGATTTGGGATGAAATTGTCAACTCATTGTAAGACAGACACAGGGAGAACATACGGATTCCACTCACTGGCCACCCAGGATTCATATCAAGCTGTGGAGTCATAAGGCAACAATGCTAAACACTACACTACCCAATACTTAATTTTGAAATTCTGAGATTGCATTTGCCTACTTCTAAATCCATAAGCTTAATCAGCTCAAAATGACATGCAGAAGAGTGGCGCTTACTAGGAGGTCTTTCTGATTTGTAAAACGTGGCCTTAATTAAAATGGCTCAATAAACACAATCATAATTAGTTGTGAGGAAAGGAGGTGATTGCTCCCCGTGTGCTTTTCGAAGACAAATCTGGCTAAAATAATCAGTTCAATGAGAAATGCAGTGTATGGTAAAGCAAATATTATTCCATGCAACAGCGCAAACCTCTTCACATCATTAAGCAAGGCCTCCCGGATTTAAAGGACCATTCCCCTGAGAATTATTAATTAGCTGTGAGGCGGAGTACAGCTTACACTTTACAGAAGGATTTCCTTGATATATCAGATGTGTAAGTCAAAATAAATCATTTAATTTCTGTAACATATTTCAGCAGACACTTTCTTGCAATGATATCTGGCAGAGTTTAAGAGGCCACTTTGATTCTATTATGTGACTACTACTATACCCACACTTTCTTATCTCTCTTCAACATAAGCTTACAAGAGTCAAACTTCATCTATCCATCTGAGCCCACTGTTGAAGGGTCACAGGAAATTGAAGTCTATTCTGGGTAATTCTATTCCTGGATACTACAATATCCATTTTAAGACATCCTCCTTTCTCTAATGAAACTGTGGAAGGAAGGCAGACATTTTGCTTGATCGAGGAGGACATCCTAAAATGGACACTGTACGACAAGATATCAGTTCATCATAGCCCATGCTTACTCAAAAAGGGTCAGTGTAGAGCTTCTATTAATAACCATACCTTTGTGATGAAGGGGAAACTCAGAGTACATAAAGAAAAATTCCATGAGCAAAAAGAGAGTGTGTACATTTTACAATGTGCGTGGGCAAGAAACTGAAGTAAACTGGGTATCTGGAGTTGTGTGGCAATCTAGATACCAATTGCTGCATTAATACTCAAATTCTCTTTATTTTTACCTGGCACAACCAATCCAGGTACTGACCTGTGTGGAAACCAGCAGGGGGTGTTATTGGGCTTTAAGGTTAGTATAGTATAAAGAGAGCAGTATCTAGCAGTAGAAAGGGTACTATCATACCAGAGCCAAGATAGTAATACCACCAGTGGGCAACAGTCTCATTAATAACGCTATCCCAGGGGAACAAGAGTAGCTCAATGCCAATGGTGGATGACTGTCATCTGGGAGGAAGGGGCCTCTTATATTATCTGTTGACAACTTAAGATATTGTGAAAGACAGTTACCCAGGGGATGGCTGTATCTTTGTATATTAAATGAAGCTTCTACACAGCAGCTCTTGAGATTGCCCTAATAGTGGCCTTAGGCCAATGTTTTACACCTGGCTTATCTTCAATATATGGTGTAACCTGAAGTTGTGGGAGTGGAGTTAAAGGCAGTGGCTCAACATATGGGAGAAATACAGACCAGTGTGAAGAAAGAAGTGTGCTCAACAGAAGGGGAGATAGAAAGGAGCTGTGAGATTTGTGTGTGAAACAGTGAACCAACCAACACAATATGTAGGGAGGTTCCGACCTTGTATGTAGGCAAGCCCAGAGTAACAATCAGGTTTATTATTATTTATTTTGGGTTGCGATTTTATGTTACTGTCGCAGAAAATTATGTTACCTTGTAATTAAACATCATTTAGTTAGTTCTTTGGCCTCATGGGCGATTACCTGGGTTTTGGGAAAGCTCCCAAAATATTACTTTTTTTAGGTTTGATTATTATTAAATATTGTTGTACAATATCTTTAAATGTTCCTCCATTTATTGCGCTTTGTGGTTGAAACCCCCAGAGTCTGGGACACCATAAAGACACACATATAAGGGACCACCATGATCCTATATTATTATATGTTCTGGTGGATGGGACAACTCACCCAAATTGTCATTGAGTGTTCTTTGGAGTCAGTTCTGTAGGTATTGTTTTCTTTCGATTCTCTGGTTTTGAGGATTTTCTTTGCTCTATTTCTTAGACTGGTTTATAGATTTGGACTTTTTTTTTTTGGATTTCCCTTATATTGTAATGGTGTGCTCCTTTGGATTAGTTTTTGTAATAAATTCTTCATTCCTAAAGATTCTCATTTTGGAATGAGAAGGAGGTCTGATGGTTCCTCTCTCTTGAAGTGCATTTTGAATTTTTAAAGTACATGTTAAACTTCTAAAGTTAGCTCCCCATTTTTACGTCTGTATTAGACTCATAAGGCCAAATGAATAAAACAAATGAGTGGGGACACCCATGAGTGAATATGGCATAATAGCGGGTGGGAACAATTACAAGGTTCACTCAGTTAGAAATCTCTAAATCTATGTGAAGCTCAGAGTAGAGATCCATCCATCCATCCATCCATCCATCCATCCATCCATCCATCCATCCATCCATCCATCCATCCATCCATCCATTGTCTCCCGCTTATCCGAGGTCGGGTCGCGGGGGCAGCAGCTTGAGCAGAGATGCCCAGACTTCCCTGTCCCCAGCCACTTCTTCTAGCTCTTCCGGGAGAATCCCAAGGTGTTCCCAGGCCAGTCGAGAAACATAGTCCCTCCAACGTGTCCTGGGTCTTCCCCGGGGCCTCCTCCCGGTTAGATGTGCCCGGAACACCTCACCAGGGAGGCGTCCAGGAGGCATCCTGATCAGATGCCCGAGCCACCTCATCTGACTCCTCTCGATGCGGAGGAGCAGCGGCTCTACTCTGAGCCCCTCCCGGATGACTGAGCTTCCCACCCTATCTTTAAGGGAAAGCCCAGACACCTTGCGGAGGAAACTCATTTCAGCCGCTTGTATTCGCGATCTCGTTCTTTCGGTCACTACCCATAGCTCATGACCAAAGGTGAGGGTAGGAACATAGATCGACTGGTAAATTGAGAGCTTCGCCTTACGGCTCAGCTCCTTTTTCACCACGACAGACCGATGCAGCGCCCGCATTACTGCGGATGCCGCACCGATCCGCCTGTCAATCTCACGCTCCATTCTTCCCTCACTCGTGAACAAGACCCGGAGATACTTGAACTCCTCCACTTGGGGCAGGATCTCACTACCAACCCTGAGAGGGCACTCCACCCTTTTCCGGCTGAGGACCATGGTCTCGGATTTGGAGATGCTGATTCTCATCCCAGCCGCTTCACACTCGGCTGCGAACTGATCCAGAGAGAGCTTAAGATCACGGCCTGATGAAGCAAACAGGACAACATCATCTGCAAAAAGCAGTGACCCAATCCTGAGCCCACCAAACCGGACCCCCTCAACGCCCTGGCTGCGCCTAGAAATTCTGTCCATAAAAGTTATGAACAGAATCGGTGACAAAGGGCAGCCCTGGCGGAGTCCAACTCTCACTGGAAATGGGTTCGACTTACTGCCGGCAATGCGGACCAAGCTCTGGCACCGATCATACAGGGACCGAACAGCCCTTATCAGGGGGGCCGGTACCCCATACTCTCGGAGTACCCCCCACAGGATTCCCCGAGGGACACGGTCGAATGCCTTTTCCAAGTCCACAAAACACATGTAGACTGGTTGGGCAAACTCCCATGCACCCTCCAGGACCCAGCTAAGGGTATAGAGCTGGTCCACTGTTCCGCGACCAGGGCGATAACCACACTGTTCCTCCTGAATCCGAGGCTCGACTATCCGACGGACCCTCCTCTCCAGGACCCCTGAATAGACTTTTCCAGGGAGGCTGAGGAGTGTGATCCCTCTGTAGTTGGAACACACCCTCCGATCCCCCTTCTTAAAGAGGGGGACCACCACCCCGGTCTGCCAATCCAAAGGCACTGTCCCTGATATCCATGCGATGTTGCAGAGGCGTGTCAACCAACACAGTCCTACAACATCCAGAGCCTTGAGGAACTCCGGGCGTATCTCATCCACCCCCGGGGCCCTGCCACCAAGGAGTTTTTTGACCACCTCGGTGACCTCAGTCCCAGAGATGGGGGAGCCCACCTCTGAGTCCCCAGGCTCTGCTTCCTCATTGGAAGGCATGTTAATGGGATTGAGGAGGTCTTCGAAGTACTCCCCCGACCGACCCACAACGTCCCGAGTCGAGGTCAGCAGCGCACCACCGCCACCATATACAGTGTTGACACTGCACTGCTTCCCCTTCCTGAGACGCCGGATGGTGGACCAGAATCTCCTCGAAGCCGTCCGAAAGTCGTTCTCCATGGCCTCCCCAAACTCCTCCCACGCCCGAGTTTTTGCCTCAGCAACCACCAAAGCCGCATTCCGCTTGGCCTGCCGGTACCTATCAGCTGCCTCCAGGGTCCCACAGGACAAAAGGGTCCTGTAAGACTCCTTCTTCAGCTTGACGGCATCCTTCACCGCCGGTGTCCACCAACGGGTTCGGGGATTGCAGCCACGACAGGCACCGACCACCTTACGGCCACAGCTCCGGTCAGCTGCCTCAACAATAGAGGCACGGAACATGGCCCATTCGGACTCAATGTCCCCCACCTCCCTCGGGATGTGGTCGAAGTTCTGCCGGAGGTGGGAGTTGAAGCTACTTCTGACAGGGGGCTCTGCCAGACATTCCCAGCAGACCCTCACAACACGTTTGGGCCTACCACGCCTGACCGGCATCCTCCCCCACCATCGAAGCCAACTCACCATCAGGTGGTGATCAGTTGACAGCTCCGTCCCTCTCTTCACCCGAGTGTCCAAGACATGTGGCCGCAAGTCTGACGACACGACCACAAAGTCGATCATCGAACTGAGGCCTAGGGTGTCCTGGTGCCAAGTGCACATATGAACACCCCTATGCTTGAACATGGTGTTCGTTATGGACAAGTCCAAAAATAAAACACCGCTCAGGTTCAGATCGGGGGGGCCATTCCTCCCAATCACGCCCTTCCAGGTCTCACTGTCATTGCCCACGTGAGCATTGAAGTCTCCCAGCAGAACGAGGGAGTCCCCAGAAGGTATGCCCTCTAGCACCCCCTCCAGGGACTCCAAAAAGGGTGGGTACTCCGAACTGCTGTTCGGTGCATACGCACAAACAACAGTTAGGACCCGTCCCCCCACCCGAAGGCGAAGGGAGGCTACCCTCTCGTCCACCGGGGTAAACCCCAATGTACAGGCTCCAAATCGGGGGGCAATAAGTATACCCACACCCGCTCTGCGCCTCTCACCGGGGCAACTCCAGAGTGGTACAGAGTCCAGCCCCTCTCAAGGAGGTTGGTTCCAGAGTCCAAGCTGTGCGTCGAGGTGAGCCCGACTATATCTAGCCGGAACCTCTCAACTTCGCGCACTAGCTCAGGCTCCTTCCCCTTCAGAGAGGTGACATTCCACGTCCCAAAAGCCAGCTTCTGTAGCCGAGGATCGGACCGCCAAGGTCCCTGCCTTCGGCCACCACTCAACTCACACTGCACCCGACCTCCTTGGCCCCTCCCATAGGTGGTGAGCCCATGGGAAGGGGGACCCACGTTGCCTCTTCGGGCTGTGCCCCATGGGTGCAGGCCCGGCTACCATGCGCTTGCCATCGAGCCCCACCTTCAGGCCTGGCTCCAGAGTGGGGCCCCGGTGACTCGCGTCCGGGCAAGGGAAAACGCCGTCCAAAATTGTTTTTCATCATAGGAGGTTTGTTTAGATGGCGATTTAAACAGAAAAGTGTAGTGATGCACATGTTAACCTGGTCTGACAGACAAAAAGTCTGTGGCCTTGATGGAAAAACATTCTGTGGCTGGAAAATCTCCTAAAAAGACCACCATTGAGCATATCTATTTGTTTTGTGTGTGCAGAGAACACTTTACCAAAAGTGGAGTATATATACTGCTGCTGTTATGCCATGTAGTGATGCAACAGTCAGAATGGCATCATGATATTTAAACAATCCTTAGGCCTCAGGTATGGAGCTCTTCAATTAATAACAGCAATTTTACTTGCTTTCTCTCAGTGTCAAGTCTTTTTGTTCTGTTTCTTTATCTCGCTCCCTGTCTTTCCAAAGTTACTTTACATATTTGTTTAATACATGCGTAGAAACTGGACACTGCAACCTCTAACATTTAAAGTGCATAGACTGGAGAAAATTGGTGGCTAGTTTTTAGGAAGAAACACTGTGGATGGAGCCTTTTCAGCGGACTACAAAATTTTGGCAAGTTGTCCCCAGACATGTGTTCTCATTTGAAAATCACATCTGGCATCATAAGACTAGGTCCATATAGGCCACAGTCTGCAGGTAGCAGTGGGGGCGCTGGATGACTTGGGGGTCAGACTTATCTTGGGAGGCTAGTGAAAGCCCTGACCTGCTTTGAGGAACATTTGGGAGGCCTCACACACCTCTTTTTCGACGTATTAATGTCTCATTATTTGACCAAATATAATCTAGGTGTAATACCATAAGCAGAAGCATAGGCACAAAAATACATCCTGGAGAGTTGAGGACCCAGGCAAAAAAGAAGGGTGTCTGTGCCTACTGGTGGACTTCTCCTCGGTCTGCAAGGTCCAAAAAGGGCAAGTTGAGGAGACATCAGTTTTAAAAGGCCACCGAGGCTCAGTGGATTTTAACAAGAGAATGCCCATGTTGTTCTAACCTTGATCTTATGGATTTGGCTTTGGATTTATTTAATTGATTGTTTTTAACCTCCACAAAAGCACTCTTTTAAAATGGATCATTTATTTATATGCATGAAACTGAGCACAGCACTATTTCTTTGGACACAGGTTTGCTTTGGATTGTTTTTAATAAAAGCACTTGCACTTGTTCACCCATCCCTTGTTGACTGTGTACAGTATGTATCCTCACTTGCCACAGCCCATAGGATTACAATAATTGATGTGGGCAGGTTCAAGAGGCTCCCGCATGCAGTGGGGAGGGTAGAACCGACCCTCACCATCACAGGAGCATGAATTCATCTTGCTGCAGTCAATTTCCCAGTCACCACATGTCAATCCACTCTGGGTTCTGGGAGTTGAGACTGAACAAGATATTAAGAGCTCACCACTTAATACTTTATAATTATTATGGGAGGCATTAAATTCAACATATATAATAATGAACTGTCAATATTTCTGATTGAATCAAACATCACGTGTGCTATACTATATATATAGCATACTGACTAGAAAATTTTAGGAAATGCTCTCTTCCACTTTTCGTCTTTTTTACTATCCCAATTTTGGCTTATATACCTGAGGTCCAAGCCTTTATTAACATGAGAACTGGAAATCAACAGAGATGAAAACTGGCTGTGAAGAAGCAGAACAGAATACAAATCAGAAAATAACTTTTCCCATCCAAGAGACCAATGGAGCTGTGAACAAAAGGTTAGGCACAACAACCACAACATGACCCAGGGAAAGTCTATTAGGATTACAGTTATTTTTATTGTGCTTGTCTTTTCCCCAGCATAACAGCAAAGCATGAAATAAATCAGTGGCAAGTCACAGCAGTTGGTAAGTGTAGTCAGCAAGATTTGACCTTCAAGAAAAATATCAAGCATCTAAAGTTGTGCGAGAGTTATCTAAAAAGAAAGTTTGTATGCACAGTAATTACAGCCTCACAGGAATTTTGTGTGTTGAACCTTTGTTGTGTCAGTTTTAAGAAGGATGCCACAGCAAGTTATGGAATATCACATTCAATTGCGTCATATATATTCTCTGCGGATAGCTAAAAGGTAGCCTTTGTAAAACAACTCTGTGACTTTTAATTTTTAGATGACTTATTTTGATGCCATGTGTCCCCAAAGGACATTAAAAACAGTGGTTTTGAAAGTTACAGACAGCACTTTATACCCAACAGTACAATTATTGTTGATTAAAAATTATTTTCAAACAATTCAATTATCCAGAACTATGCTTGCTTGTCAATGAGCAATATGGTTGGAGGCGTACTTGATGAAGATTATCCTGAAAATATTCCATGGGGATTTTCACAGTTCCAGGAGCTGAGACGGTATATTGTTTTGTGCCTGCCCGATCTTATTTTATATTGCAGATGCAAAATGATTTCAATCTCAAATCTCTGACACATTTGCTGATAGCTTCTAAGCCTGTCTGCACAAATCATGCCACATGCTGCCATTCACTGAAACCTCTTTCACTTCTGCCACAGTACAGTTAATCTGCTGGCTGATTCTCTGGTGTTATAATCTGCCATTGGATTCTTAATGGAGTGGGCCTGCTCACAAAGCTCTCCAGGGTGGATTAATTTTTCAATTAAGGTGACAAAGTTGCTTTTTTTGTTAACAAAACACAGTCTAGTGCCTGCATCAAATTACAGCACAAAACCATCGATTATAAGTGCATTATCTCCAATTATTTCACAGAGCTGCTTGTAATCCATCTCTGATGTAATCTGGTATATGCATTTTGAAGTGTTCCATATATATTTAAATCAAAGAGATGCTTACTACTGTAGGTGAGACTGTCACCAGCTATTGCCTTGTTACATTTTATCTTATCACCCTGTAGTTGGTCTCAGTCTGTGCCATTACAGCCCAACTTTGAGTTTCAGGGCAGAACCTGTGTATTGGAGATTGAGTCCATGAGTTGCTGCCCCAGAGAAAGAAACTTAAACCATGTATTCTTTGTAGTCAGTAATAAGCAACCCTAGCCGTTGGAGAATTTTTCTTTTGGAGGTATTGATTGCAGTTATTCTTATTGGGACAGGTTCACGTCTCTTGGGCTGTGCTACATTTTCTTTTTCAGAACTTTATTTTTCCCTGTGAGCTGTTTTCTTATGCTGCCAAATAGGCAAGTTTACGTCACCAATTTAATAGGTTTGTTTAGTACGGTTGTCCTCATTGTGATGAGTCACTTCCCTTCCAGGGTGTGAACTTGGGTTCTACATTCCTTTGGGGACATTAAAAAACAAAATAAAAAATGACCTCCTGGATGATTCCCAAACCAGAATGATGCCTAGAGACATCCAAGTTTAAACTAAAATAGGAGTTTATTAACAGATGTAGAGAGCCAGGGAGGAAGTAACAAAAAGAAAAGATAAAAGGTAATATACAAGCAAAAAAAAAAAAAAAACAACAAAACTGTGCCACTTTTAGGCCTGCCTATACACTAAATCATCTTCCTTTTTGCTTTATTCGTTCAAAACGTCTGGCCACTCGTTCCTCCTCCTTGCTAGGTGAGTTATTTTCAAACAAAATAACACCTGCTCTTCTCTCCCAACTCCAAAATTACATGCGTGAGGGTTCAGACATCCTTTTAAAGTGTGACCTTGGAAGACTTCTGCTTCACTGGCCATCCAGATGAACAGCACTTGACAAACTGCCCTTGAGAGGCATGCAGTTGTCCCTGTAAAAGGCCACCAATACTGTACCTAAAGCTTGTGTAGAGCAGTGACCTCCTGCTGCTTCTGTCAGGCTTTGAGAAATAAGCAATGACTTGTTGACCTCATCTGACAGCCTTTTATGTTCTGTCCGTGATGTGGATATTTGCCATTATGAAAAGTCCCATTGTTCTATAAAAACAATTTTTAAAAATAAGGCCATTTTGAAATAAAGCCTGCAATAATTAAATGTAAGCTACCCTGTTCAACCAAAATATAATAATGACATTTGTATTTCATAATAATTAGTTGCCTTTTATTTAATTATACATTTACTTCAGAATTGAATGACTGATTTATGTATATCACTGTACTACAGTGGTACCTTAAGATACGAGTGCCCCAACATATGAGTTTTTTGAGATAAGAGCCGTCACTAGGTCGATTTTTTAAGTTGCGAGCCAAAATTCGAGATACGAGCCATCAAAGGGCTTGGCACCACACATTCCGAGGAATTGACGACGGACGAGTTGACGGAACTACAGACGCAGCAACATATGGAGGTTCTGCAGAAGATTGGTATCGCAGAGGAGCCAGAGGTGGAGGAGGTTATCTCTTTAAGTGAGATAAAGGAATTGTTAGCAATGTGGGAAAACAGTTTCGGACTTTATTGAAAAGAAACACCCTGAAAAAGTTGCAACTGGTTGTGCAGAGGTGCTATTTAATGACACTTGCCTAACTCATTTCAGAAACATTCTAAAGGGGAGAAAGAAACAAAGCTCCTTGGACAGGTTTCTATTGAAACACCCTGGGAATGAAAGTGACGAACGTGTGTCAAAAAATAAAAAACTAGTGAAGAAGAAAATTAAGTTAAGCAAAAGTGAAGTGAAAGAAAAGAAACAATAAATACGCTAATTGGCTCTGCCAAACATCTATTTCTTTAGATTCTCTTTTATGTATTATGTTTTATTTTGTTTGTATACAATATTTGTTAATTATAAATACATTTTTCTTATGTTGAAAACATTTAACAAAAATTGGGGTGGTTTTTTGGGGGCTGGCACGAATTAATCTCATTTCAATTAATTTCAATGGGAATAATTGATTTGTGATACGAGCATTTTGACTTACGAACTCGGTCACGGAATGAATTAAACTCGTATCTCAAGGTACTACCGTATATCATCGGTTTATTTCATTATTACCATCATTTATTTCATTTTGACACAAATGGTATTACATAATTCACTTTATACTGAAACACACATACTGGGATCTATCAGGGATCTCAAACTCAACTCCTGAAGGGCCGCAGTGGCTGTAGGTTTTCATTCTAACACTTTTCTTAATTAGTGACCCATTTTTAGTGCTAAATCACTTCTGTTGAATTCATTTCTATTGACTTGTTTTTTTAAGATTTGTTCCCCCAGAATGTCTTCGTCGCTCCTCTGAATTGCTTCATTTTATTCCATAAACAGAAATGAAATGTGTAGTTAGTGAGGCAACAGAAGACCATCTAATTCAGGGCATCAAACTCCAATCAACTTCACTCCAACCAGTTGCTTAATTAGGTGCCAATTCTTGTTGTTATTTAAACCCGTTCTTTAATTCCATGGCTTGTTGCTGCTCTCATTGTGCAATAGCATACATTTTCAAAATTATTGATATTTTCTTTACTTTTCTAAAAGCAGTGTTAAAATGTTTTGGGGACCTGAGCAGATCAGCATTCCCGAGTCCTCCACCCTTTTTTATTTTCAGATATTGTATGATGGTCACAGTTTGCTGGTCATGTTTTGGCTCATTTTGTATCTCATTATTGTTTGGCTGCTAATTAAGGAAAAAGAAACAATTAAGGGGCCCGAGTCTTCAAGAGCAAGTGAATTAAAATTAATTCAAAAGAAGTTAATTAGCAGCAAAAACAGATCAATGATTAAGAAAAGGGTTAGAATGAAAACCTGAGGCCCTCTAGGACTGGAGTTTCACATCACTGCACGATATGCTGAGGTGTATACACTCTCCAGTGACACATATATATTATATACTTAAATTAATAAACTCTATGGTGAAACATATACACTTTATTCTGAAACCCTCAAACACATAGCCCATATGCTGTAATGCATGCAGTTAAAAATGAAAGGAATGCAATCCGCCATGAAACACATTGACTCCATTATGAACATACAGTATACAATTCTGTTTGAATTCAAGCAGGGTAATTAAACAGGTTTCCTGCCTTGTAGGCAATACTGCCCAGATGGGCTACTCCCCACCCCATGCCCCTTTGAGGGAGGAGACCAGGAATAGGATAAAGAGGTGTAGAGAATGGAATTACCATATTTAGTCGCGGATAAGTTCTCCCGTGGGTAAGTCAGGATTTGATTTTACTGTATAATTTCTGGTATTTTGTAATGTCGGTCGTATAAGTTGAATGCAGAAAACTCACGCTATTTGTCCAAGAGATATGCTAACACCCACCTGAGAGAGTAACCACGGAGCCTTTTTTTCTATGTGGGTGCGTCAATGTGCTGTATCAGCGCATGCTCCTAAATTCCCTCTCTCTCACTCTCTCTCTCTCTCTCTCTCTCTCTCTCTCTCTCTCTCTCTCTCTATTGTGCCTTCGTGACCACATGGTAATAACCAAACTACTCCGAAACAACGTTTGCACTGATTTGTGTTTTTTGTTTCTCACACCCTCATATACCTTTATCATAAGATCGTTCCTTATCTATGATGGAGCATTCGATCAGAAGAAAATATGAAGCTGGTTTTAATTTAAACATTGTTGAAGTGTTGAAAGAAATTGGTAATTGCACTGCTGCAACAAAGTTCGATGCGTCTGAGAAACTGATGCAGGATTGAAGGAGGCAAGAAGATTAAGTGTTGCATTTCTGAACGGCCTGATAAGTTGGGGTCTGATTTTATGATCGATTTTTCGGGTTTCAAGACCCGACTTATACATGAGTATATACGGTAATTGGGAAAAAAAGAAAAAAACTGGATTGCAAGTCAATTTCACATGGATTCTATAAAGTAACAGCAAGGAGAGATAATAAGAGTTTTCCAGTACGTCACAACACAATGGCAATAGATAATGTACTTCTGCATGTCTAGAATCTGAAGCTTACAATGTAAGGCACACAAATTCAAGGCCTCTTCAATTTTTTCATATGTTACTTAATTGCAAATACCTGGTAAAAGAAGTCTGCTATAGTGAAGTCAATAAATGTTCACTAGTAAAAGTGTTAATATATAATGTAAAATCTTAGCAAATGTATGCATTTCTGTATATAATATATGAGACAAAATCTCTATTTATAGTTTATGTGTGTCACTATATAGTGTAAGTACTGTTAAGAATGAACTAAGATCTGAATGGTATCTCATACTTACATGATGTGCCTTAAAAACAAGAGAACAAAGGCTGTTTTACAAGTGTTTTGAAACAACAAATTAATCCTAAATTGACATTTGATTTTACAAAGTCAGCCTTAAAACTATTGCAAATGTAAAATAAAGGGAGAGATGTGGAAAATTAAAGCATCAGTAGTTTGCAGCATTTAAAATCTGAATGACATTAATCCATTACATATTATTCTTCAGAAAGTTTTAATAGCTGTCTATCCTTCATATACAAATGCAAATAAATCTTACAAAAAAGTCACAAATATGACTGATTTGAAAAGTGTTTAGTTGCAAAAACAACTTAAAAGGTTTGTATAAATAAATGTATCCTGAATTAACTTGCTATTCATTAATTCATGTTTAAGTGCCTATAGAAAGTATTCACCCCTTGGATGTTTTGATATTTTATTGTTATACAACATTAAATCACAGTTGGTTTAACTTGGCTTTTTTGACACTGATCAACAGAAGGAAACGCTGAGCCACCGCCTTCACGTTCAACTTTCTGAACACTTAAGGGGGCGAGAGATCTCACATTTCTTCTGTCATTTTTTAAGTGGCAGCTTATAGTTGGCTTGCAAGAGATATTGACGTAATCCATTATGTTCGCCCCATTGAACTCATATGTCTTACAAAGCTGATCACCATCGCTTACTGACTCAGATTTAGCCAATCTTGTTTCAAGTACATCGTCCTGTGAATAATCGTATGCCAAAAAAAAAAATGTTTCCAATACGCAAGTTGTACACATAGCAGCGTCAGCCTTTCACCATTGTCAATCATCTGTGCAGTTGAGCTATGCGGACCAAGCAAGTGCTCCATTCTATCTTGGTCACCGCTTATTTGTGCTTTCTTATCTTTCAGCTGATTATAGAATGAGTCCTTCACCATATCTTCGGGCAGCTACAACTGAACCATCAATTGAATGATGGTTATCTTCGCAGGAATGGATTGGAGTCATGTTATGATGATTCTTTCATTGGCGAGCTAACATCCAAAAAGCACTTTTGCTCCTTCCTTGCTCAGGACCAGGCCAATGCCCAATACATGCTGTTTAGCATTGCCAGCATATACTGTACAGTAGAATAGTTTTCATATTTCTTATGGTCTTTTCCTTCCCCAACCAGCGGACTTCACTGACACCAAGGATATTGAGTCTATATTTGTCTATTAGTTTCAGTAGTTTTACCAGGTTTCAAAACTGATATAACATTCAAGCATTCCATGTTTCAATTTCAGTGTGAGATTTGGTGCTAAAGACAGTCAATTACATCAGGTGTTGGACACCCAGATGAGTTTTTTCTAACCCCGCTATCAAGTGGCTGTCAATGCTTCTGCACGGATTTGAATGTCCTTGAATTTGTTGGTTATTGCTTTTTATTCCCATGGCATTTTGAGGGTTTTACAGGGCTGGGTTGCTGCCCTCCCCCTTTCACAGCCTGGTTTGGGACCAGCCATGGTGGAGTACATAATTCATAACAGCATCTTTAAATTAAATTTTTGGATTTTCTATTGCTGTCTTCTGAAATTTCAGGTCATTACATTACAATGTTTTTTTAGGAAATAAGAACCGTCATCTTTTCTATCTACCATCATCTTTTCTATGTACCCTGCATTGTTCATTTTGCCACATTTATTAGCCTGATTTGCTCCTGATAAGTTATTTAGCTGGCAGTTTTAAACTTTCACTTGCATTCATAAATACCTCATTAGTATTCTGTCAATTTCTGGGACATATATGTATTGACAGCAGCAATGGTGACAACCACCCTGTTTCAAGCCATCCTGATTTCTCCCTCCCTCATTCTCTCTCTGTCTCTCTTTGATATGTGCCGTCTGTCCTGATGCTTTCCTGGAATTGGTTGTATTGTTAGGACTGCTTTTAGAGGCACGCAGTTGGGTAGAGATGGGATAGCAGTCAGGTTTCCTCTTTCAGATTGTGGCTAAGAAAGGAAAAGTCACATTCATCATGGTTCTGACACTAGGCCATCAGAAGTATTCCCTTGGAAACCCTTCCGATAGAAGAAATGTAGTAAGCACACGTTTGACAAGTCATAGAGCTGTACTTCGCTATATTGATGCTGCAACAAACATGTATGGAATTCTAACAAACTTTGGCATTTTAGATGATAATAGAAAATTCATGGAATTCTATGTGGCTAGAATAACGTTTAAGTTATATTAGAAGATAATAATACATGTCAAACTCCACAAGAGTTTGATGGTGTTTTGGTGTCTTTTGACCTATTTCTTTTTTTTTTTGCTAGTGATCTACTACTTCATCCAGTGATCTGAAACAAACAACATGGCGGCACATTTCAGAATTTGGTCACATCACTTATTGGACCTGGGCATGTGATGTCAATAGTTGAGGTTTCGGTGGCCATTTTTGGACACTATAAAAGAAGCATGGGCATTATCAGTTTTGCCAGGCTCTTTTTGCTGTTTTTCCAGGACGTTTTATTTCTTTGTTTTAGGCTGCTGCCTTTTCAATTTTTTGTTAGTAGTCTCATGTTCTAATGTTCACTTTGGGGGTACGCAAGTAGCTATGATGACTATGTTCAAATCAGTGAAGCTCGATGTAGTTCTGCAGATACCTGTCTATTATTTCAGACTACTATTAGTGCCTCTTAAGATTTTGCACCTCATGCTGTACAACCATGTATTTTTTTTCAAATTCCAATCAATATCAACATCCTTCACCTCTCTGATTTAGAAAGCTATTTGTGAAAAAAAGCCCAATATACTGTACATAGTCTCTCCTTTATCTTGAAGCATCAAAGGGATTCACAGAAGCACTTTTCAGTTCCCCTAATGCAACATAGATACATTTTTTTCTAAATTCTGAAAAAGTTTCAACCATTCCTTTTTTTTAATAATTTTAAGTAAGGTTAAAAATAATTTTCTCATGACTTATACAGAGTGGAGTATTTTTTTCCCAGCAGAATAATGAAAGTCAAAGAACAATAAATGAAGTGTCAGATATTTTTTGACTCAGTGGTGTCAATGTCTCTCTAAAAAATGCCTTCATAAAATCAGGAGTAATTCTGAGTCTTAAATGTATAAATTATTAAAAAAAAATCCCAATACAATTTAAGTGTAAGGTTTTCCCAAAACTCATGATATAAAGAGGAAGGTGTGTTATCTGTGATTCATGTCTTGTCTAATGCAGTATATATCTTGGATAACCGTAATCAACATAGATCCACGTGGTGTGCGATTGTAAAAAGAATAAAAGCATGCTTTGCACAAACTGATGAAATGGTTGATTCTATGTTGTTATTTGAAATTCTGATTAAAAAGTTCTCAGCATTCACCACAGATCATCTAGAGGTGCAGTTATTGTTATTAGCTGGTAAAGTCTGCAAGTGGTGCACATATTGTATCTTCAGCAGTACCAGATTGTATACATAAACTTCAACCAAGGACACTGATTAGAGATTAGGCAGGCTACATAATTTTCTCTTAAGTTTGTAAATTTCATACATTAAAAGTTATGTGGTACCAAAAAATTGTATTTGAGGTGTTATTGATGAAAGGATGCAAACATATTGTCAATATAGGGGCTACTAAAATACAGAGTGCCAAGTAATTTCTGTCGGTTAAACACTGTACAAGTTAACGATGGCTAGGCTTAATAATTATCACCAACAGGAGTAACTGACAATAGTGCCTGAGCTTCAGAAGGGTTTCATATTCTGGTACCATATCTTGAGCAAAATGTTACACCAGTGAATTTCTGGTAAACTGGTGATAATTAGTTGTGTACAGTGAAACATATACAGTACAATAAAGAGTTTGCACACTTTCATTATTTGCTGCTTCCTTCCTTAATTATACTTGCAAAAATGACCAAAACACCCCCATAAAAACAGTACTTGAACCTACCCTAGCTGAATTATAATAGGTAAATTCTAAATGAAAGGATTATTCCGATTAATACAGTAGAAAATAACATAATGACATTCTTGCCTCCATTATAAGTCTTTGCAAAACTGCTTTTTTAAAAATCTGAGCTTTTTGAATAAGGTAATAATTATATCCATACATCCATCCATTATCCAACCTGCTATATCCTAACTACAGGGTCATGGGGGTCTGCTGGAGCCAAACCCAGCCAACACAGGGCGCAAGGCAGGAAACAAACCCCGGACAGGGTGACAGCCCACCACAGGTAATAATTATATCGAATTGTTTAAAGATAAATTTGTTAATATGTATAGTTATACATATTAACAAATACAGGGGATATGGAGAGTTAGGAGGAAAGTTTACTTTACCAGCTAATGTAAGAGGAACATGTTGTTTGAGGCTCTCTATCAGACTGCAAAAAACTGAACAATTTGTAATTTCTTTTTTACTTTTTTGTATAACTATACTTCTACATGGTTAAACTATTGTGAGAAAATCAAAGGATAGTGACCCTCTGCAATAGAAGCACTCAAATTAATCCTGAATTCAGTGATCCTGTAGGATTCCAGCAATAAGTTCCATAATTATAGGACTAAAGAGCAATAAATGAGTCCTTACACTTATGCTGGTTTTCACATCCAAGTTTGTGTAGCCCTCTTTCAATAATATGAAAAGTTTTTTATTCTGCATGCACAAAATAACAATATCTTTGATACTGCCGAATCATATATTACAGTAAAACTTGTCAATGGTTTGATAGTAGAAATCTATGACAGAGTGTGATGATGCGGGTTCCACTTCATGCTCCCATCTCCGTTGTGGGAGCACTTGAACCTGACACTGTCGGTAATGTAACCGGAGCTGATCAGTGAGGACACAATGAGGCAAGGGGATGGTGCAAAAAAGTGCAGACAGTGCTTTTATTAAACAAACAGTGCTCAAATAAATAGTGCAGTGTATCAAAAAGTCTTTAAACAAATAATCCATTAAAAACCAAGTGAAAAATGTGGAGGTTAAAATAATTCCAATAAAAACGAGGTTAAAATATAGCTGGCTGGAAGCAGTCCTTTGAAAAACAAAGCCCGGTGCCGTCTTCTACTGGTGACTCCACTGCTTCTCCCATCCAGGCTATGCACCATGGGAGTCACCCTACCTACAGCTGACCTTCTCTGCCTTCTGGTCTGGAGGCTTCCCTGCTATCCCCAGACAGAGACTTTGGTTCCCCAGCAACCAGGGTGCTAACACTGGGGTATCTACCTCCCAAGCCTCCCGACTCCCGCTGTCTTCTGTGGTGAGCCATCCTCCTTCTGGTCACTTCTGCTCCTCACTAAACGCTCAGCAGGAGCGACCACTACCAACTGTCCCTGGTGCTGGCCAAACACCCCACTAGGGCTCACTGCTCAGCTGCCTTCTGCTCTTGACAGCGGGCGTGCCTTCGCTCGCTCACGCACTGGCTTTCTCCTTCCTCCTTCCTGCCACCTTCTTCTCTCTTAACCTCTGTTCTCCTTTTCGTTTTTTTTTTCCTCGCTCCGCACTTGCGCTCCTACTATGTATAATGGGGACGTGGCTCAGGTGTGGCGATTAGCAGCTCCCGGCATCAATTAAAGATGCAGACAACTCCTCACCTATGCACTTAAGCAAGGACCGCCTGCATCATGAAGCGCTCGGGAACCGCTTCAGCCACACTACCATGCCCCCTCTATAAGCCACAAGTGCGGCAATTATCTGCTTAAAACTGGGCTTTTCTAGCGAGAGCCGTGGACCCGCTACACCACACAGAGTAAGTTTGATATTGTGGTGTGATAGAGGGAAGCACTTTCTCTATCATTCACAGGATCTTGACATTGCTGTTCAGTGGGTAAACTGGACCATAGAATGCCCACACTGGGAGATCTCCATTCTTGTTTGAAAATGCAATGATTAACCATGGTGTGGATTTCTTAGTAATATGCTTTGATCTCTAGCTGCTTCAATATTGCTAAAATAAGATGATAATATAGCTGATTGTTTTTAAAAAAAAATAAGTTAAATAGCTATTTGGGCTTCCCTCCTTTACAAGAAATTTATAGCACATGGATTTCCGATTGTTTATCCATTTTCTCTTTGCACAGTTAATCAAGCTGTAGCATTTCTATTTTATACAGGAAATCACTGTCATTAGTGTCAGTTTCATTACTCTGTGATTTGTATAAAGTCTTATATTATTTCCTAAGTTTGTTAGTTATTTTTTCTATTTGGTTCATTTAGCTCTGATAACAATGGTAATCTCTGCAATTGATTCCCAAAAATCTTTCTTATGTATTTGCTGAGGAAAAATCTTATCAGCTTTAACCACATGTTGAAAATGAGAATGGCTTGACTTAATAATTGCTTATTCACATTGAGTGATCTTTCATGTGGTTGATCAATTTACAGATCACAGTGATTAATCCTGGCACCCTTGTAGTCTATTATTCACTTTTATGCACAATATATAAAATGAATTGTCCCATCAAATAATGCTCAAAAATTTTCATAAATCATTCCTGAAAATACTTACAGAAATATGTGAAAATAATAATTTTTAAAGGGATGCATTTAATAAACCTATCATCATACATTTCTATCTATCTATCTATCTATCTATCTATCTATCTATCTATCTATCTATCTATCTATCTATCTATCTAAAAAAGTAATGAGTTTGTGAATAACTGTAACGTACTGTCAAAAAATTAATGTCTCAAATATGGAGGAGAAACATCCAGTCTGTGAGGCTGTGATCTTTGATAAAATTTTAAATTACTAACACAGTTTTGGATATTTTAATTGCAGTTGTTGATGACCTTTGTAAATTAGTGTTTAATACACTATTAAAACTTCCTGTCATTATATGCTTATATTGGGAGTTGACACAAAGAATTTTAACCAGGGATTTTTTAGCATCTAAATTTGGCTCAGATATATTAACCAGAATGTAATTTGTTTTAGTTTAGTTCCCCCACCATTGTGATAAAGCACTCTTAAGTGCTACATTTCATAACTTACATGTTTATATTAATAGTTATATCTCACACAACCACACACAAACACACACACACACATATATATATATATATATATATATATATATATATATATATATATATATATATATATATATCCATCCATCCATTATCCAACCCGCTATATTCTAACTACAGGGTCACAGGGGTTTACTAGAGCCAATCCCAGCCAACACAGGAAACACACCCCGGGCAGGGCGCCAGCCCACCGCAGGTCACACACACACACCAAGCACACACTAGGAACAATTTAGAATCGCCAATGCACCTAACCTGCATGTCTTTGGACTGAGTGAGGAAACCAGAGTACCCGGAGAAAACCCACGCAGACACAGGGTGAACATGCAAACTCCACGCAGGGAGAACCCAGGAAGCAAACCCGGGTCTCCTAACTGCGAGGCAGCAGCGCTACCCACTGCTCCACCCTATATACAGGTATAAAGGAAAATCCTGGAATGAAAAGCAAATGCAAGGCTACGATACGTGATCCTCTCGGAAGACAATTTTAAAGAACCGCGAGACCAAAGACACTTGCCACGGTGCAAGACACACCCTACTTACAAGATAAGACCACGGGCAGAAAAAAAAATCAGTAGTGTAAAGGCAGACACGCAGCACACACAGCTCCATGGCTCTCAGTGCATATAAAGTGTATAAGGTCAATACAGTAGAAATGAAATGAATAGGGTAAAAATGAAATGTCAACGATTAAACGAAGACGAAAGAAAAGCGCGGAGAAAAGAGACCCAGATGCGGTGGAGAGAAAAAAATGCTAAAAAGAAAAACAATAATCTAGGTGCAAATTTAGAAAATAAGGAAAGTGATAATCAGCCCAGAACAAGTGGAATTGAAAACAAAGCACGTCCAATAGGGCTCAGAATTAAAAGATTAGAACTTCATAAATGGGAGCAGCGTTATACGTCCTGCAAGAAAGAGATTTAACCACGCCCAGGCCAGAAATAAAGGACAATTATTGTTTTTACAACGTCACGCGAGATAAGTCAGTGAGCCATCATTTAAAACAAGTCCACAGACATCTAACTAAGCAGTTGTTGGATTGCTTTTGGCAGACACGCACAATGTGCTCCCAGCTCTTAAAACAACGGCATGAGACAAGCAGAACAGGCAGCTCGCCAGCAGGTTGAAGCCTTTTTTGTTTTAAGTGACTGATAGG
Source organism: Erpetoichthys calabaricus (assembly GCF_900747795.2). Classification (NCBI taxonomy): domain Eukaryota; kingdom Metazoa; phylum Chordata; class Cladistia; order Polypteriformes; family Polypteridae; genus Erpetoichthys; species Erpetoichthys calabaricus. The sequence goes on along the minus strand of NC_041397.2, from coordinate 141,482,363 downwards.
TCTGATTGAGGGGGGCGGAGTACAGCACGGAAGACTGATAGCGGGGTACTGATTGATGCGGTAAGGGGGAGGCGAGACCCGGGGGAGGAGGGGTCGGAGAGGGTGCTATACAGTTGTGTTTGAGGTTACGAAGTCGCCGATTGTTCAAGTAAAACTTTTGTGACACTTTATTACGTCAGTCGCTACAGTATCAAAAAAAAAAAAAGATAGTAAAGATCTCATTAGTGCAAACAAAAGGTGATTAATCATCAGAGCCAGGTGTAATTGAAAAAATAGCAGGACAAAGCAAGGTCATCCTACAACAGTTAAAGCAACGACAAGTTTAATTTCAAAGAATACACAATTCGGTCAGGTGTATATTTATGATGACGGAGGAGCGATGCAAATTTTAACAGGCGACAAGTAAGGTGATGTATATATTCCGCGAATAACATTAGACACCAAAGGAGATCGTAATATGCCATTCGTATTAAAATGTTTACAGTTTACAGTGAGAATAGCTTTTGCTACGACAATTAACAAATCAAAGGGACAACCATTATAAAACGTTGGATTATTTATTAGAGAAACAGAAACAATATTCACTCAAGGGCGATTATACGTTGCGTTGTCACAATGTGAAAACGGATTCAAAATTCAATGCGATCTTGAAGAAAAGGTAATTCCATATATTGTTTTTAATAAACCTTCAAAGGATAAAGTGCAGCTAATGAAACTGAAACAATTCCAAAGAAAAAAAAGCTTTTAAAATTGTATATCCGATTAACCAAACAGCGGCACGGTGGTGCAGTGGGTAGCGCTGCTGCCTTGCAGTTAGGAGACCTGGGTTCGCTTCCCTGGTCCTCCCTGTGTGGAGTGTGCATGTTCTCCCCGTATCTGCGTGGCTTTCCTCCGGGTGCTTCTTCCCACAGTCCAAAAACATGCAGGTTGGGTGGATTGACGATTCTAAATTGTCCCTATTGTGTGCTTGGTGTGTGTTTGTGAGCCCTGTGATTGCCTAGCACCCTGCCCAGGGTTTGTTTCCTGCCTTGTGCTCTGTGTTGGCTGGGATTGGCTCCAGTAGACCCCAGTGACCCTGTAGTTAGGATATAGCAAGTTGGGTGATGGATGGATGGATTAACCAAACACAGGGGTTGGTGAGCAAAGCAAGCAGGTGGCGGAGCCCCCTAGTCTATATATATATATATATATATATATATATATATATATATATATATATATATATACACACAGTATATATATATATATATATATATATATATATATATATATATATATATATATATATATATATATACACACAGTATATATATATATATATATATATATATATATATATATATATATATATATATATATATAGTGAAAAACTATAAAAGCACAGGAGAAAATATTAAGGGTTGGGAAATCATCCCTGTATACTGTGGAATGTTCAGGCAACAAAATAGCACTAAGACACTGGTCAGAACGCATAAATGACAACTGACATTGAACATAGTACAGATGGAGCTTTTATGGAGTCGTTGCCAGAAGAACTAGAGAAGCATAGGAAATGAGGATGATGTGAATAGGCTGGGACGGAGATGATGTCATCATTGGGGCCGGAGGTGAGAACATTAGAGAGGGACTAGAAATGAAGTCGTCACGTTAAGAAGAAGTGGATGGGACATGGAAGTGGAGTTATTTCCTGGTTTCCTGGTATATATATGCAGTAAGGAGACTGTGGAAGGTTGTGGGTTCGCTTCCCGGTTCCTCCCTGTGTGGATAGCGCTTTGAGTACTGAGAAAAGCACTATATAAATGTAATGAATTATTATTATATATATATATATATATACTGTATATAGTCACGCGTGTTCAAATACGAGACAGCTGATAGGACTCTTGTGACTTTAATGCTACCACCACAGCAGGTGTTGGCACTATTTCCAAATGCCTTTTTTTCTTCCTCCCTCTGCAGACCAGAAGATTGATGGCTATAACACCATTGACATCACTTTTGTTGTCCGTCCACTGGGACCTGCCATATTTGCCAGTTCTGTCCTGAACTCAAGTCTGAGAAGACTGCTGTATTTTTCCTTTATTTTGCTTGCCATTCAGTTTTACAGGGTTAGTAGGCTGGTACTCCAACTCTTTAGTTGTCCTTTTATTCTCTTGCTATATGTATATGTGTATATACAGTGCATCCGGAAAGTATTCACAGCGCATCACTTTATCCACATTTTGTTATGTTACAGCTTTATTCCAAAAGGGATTAAATTCATTTTTTTCCTCAGAATTCTACACACAACACCCCATAATGACAACATAAAAAAAGTTTACTTGAGGTTTTTGCAAATTTATTAAAAATAAAAAAATGAGAAATCACATGTACATAAGTATTCACAGCCTTTGCTCAACACTTTGTCGATGCATCTTTGGCAGCAATTACAGCCTCAAGTCTTTTTGAATATGATGCCACAAGCTTGGCACACCTATCCTTGGCCAGTTTCCCCCATTCCTCTTTGCAGCACCTCTCAAGCTCCATCAAGTTGGATGGGAAGCGTCGGTGCACAGCCATTTTAAGATCTCTCCAGAGATGTTCAATCGGATTCAAGTCTGAGCTCTGGCTGGGCCACTCAAGGACATTCACAGAGTTGTCCTGAAGCCACTCCTTTGATATCTTGGCTGTGTGCTTGTCCTACTGAAAGATGAACTGTCGCCCCAGTCTGAGGTCAAGAGCGCTCTGGAGCAGGTTTTCATCCAGGATGTCTCTGTACATTGCTGCAGTCATCTTTCCCTTTATCCTGACTAGTCTCCCAGTTCCTGCCGCTGAAAAACATCTCCACAGCATGATGCTACCATCACGATGCTTCACTGGAGGAATGGTATTGGCCTGGTGTTGAGTGGTGCCAGGTTTCCTCCAAACACGACGCCTGGCATTCACACCAAAGAGTTCAATCTTTGTCTTATCAGACCAGAGAATTTTCTTTCTCATGGTCTGAGAGTCCTTACGGTGCCTTTTGGCAAACTCCAGGCAGGCTGCCATGTGCCTTTTACTAAGGAGTGGCTTCCATCTGGCCACTCTACCATACAGGCCTGATTGGTGGATTGCTGCAGAGATGGTTGTCCTTCTGAAAGGTTCTCCTCTCTCCACAGAGGACCTCTGGAGCTCTGACAGAGTGACCATCGGGTTCTTGGTCACCTCCCTGACTAAGGCCCTTCTCCCCCGATCGCTCAGTTTAGATGGCCGGCCAGCTCTAGGAAGAGTCCTGGTGGTTTCGAACTTCTTCCACTTATGGATGATGGAGGCCACTGTGCTCATTGGGACCTTCAAAGCAGCAGAAATATTTCTGTAACCTTCCCCAGATTTGTGCCTCGAGACAATCCTGTCTCGGAGGTCTACAGACAATTCCTTTGACTTCATGCTTGGTTTGTGCTCTGACATAAACTGTCAACTGTGGGACCTTATATAGACAGGTGTGTGCCTTTCCAAATCATGTCCAATCAACTGAATTTACCACAGGTGGACTCCAATTACGCTGCAGAAACATCTCAAGGATGATCAGGGGAAACAGGATGCAACTGAGCTCAATTTTGAGCTTCATGGCAAAGGCTGTGGATAATTACGTACATGTGCTTTCTCAATTTTTTTATTTTTAATAAATTTGCAAAACTCTCAAGTAAACTTTTTTCACGTTGTCATTATGGGGAGTTGTGTGTAGAGTTCTGAGGAAAAAAATGAATTTAATCCATTTTGGAATAAGGCTGTAACATAACAAAATGTGGAAAAAGTGATGTGCTGTGAATACTTTCCAGATGCACTGTATAAATATATATATATATATATATATATATATATATATATATATATATATATATATATATATATGTGTGTGTGCGCGTGTATGCCAGCTGATAGTGGCACTGTATGTTACTTTTAAATTAAATAATTGAGTCTTTACTTGAAAAGTAGTTGATTCGGGGATATAGAAGTCCACAAATTATTGAAATAAGTGTACACCTCAATAAGTAGTATCTAAAAAGTCAGAAATGTCAAATTGCTTTTTTCATGGGCTTCTTTCAGCTGTTGATACTGTAGAATATAAATCATCAGAATTAAAGTATTTAAGTGAATGTTTTTCATAATATCCTACTATCCTTTAAGCAACAAAGAGAAATAATGATTTAATTTAGCATTTACCTGTTATATTGCAGTCACAGTATGTTCAAATGCCGTTTTATGTGCTTTTTGTTCATTTTTAATTTTTTTCCCCTCAAGTTAATATTGCTGGTCAATTAGTTTCTATATATCTATATATCTTTTATACTTTTTGTGTTTTGTGGCTGGTCCCCCAAGAGGTGAAGCCATCTCCCCATCATTACAAGGGACAGTACTCAGCCCTTTAAAGGGTGAGGAATACTCATAGTCCTTTGCGGTTCATTGTGAATGTGCTTGTGGTGTTGGTGAGTTCTCTTTTGATTATTATGTGTTTATTGTGATATATTGGAGTTTTGAGCTCTGTGCTGTGTTTTTTTTTTACCATTCTTGGACTTCATATTGGGACTGCCTATTTTGAAGGAATTGCCTTCTCTGCCTTTTGCAAGATTTGTTCAAAAGAGCTTTTTGTAAAACAAAACCTTTTTATTTATAAAGGTTCTTCATTGGATTCTTTTGTAACCAGCTAGGTGGTTGATGCTATTTTTTAAAATTATATGATTGGGAACCCTGTTGTTCATAACATTACCTTGAACACTGAATTCCCCACAGTAATCACCTTTGCACAACACTGACACAATTATAATTTCAGAAAACTTCAAAATCATTAAACCTGAAGCCAGTTTTACTTCAATCAACAAACATATTCTTTATATATCTTGATTCTATACAGAATGAAGAATACACCATCACAGGGCATTCTACATAGCAAACAATGATACACTTTAAATAAACAGTAAGCACAACAATTTTAAATAACATGTTACAATTATGGGCTAATGTATCTATAAGTGAAAAAGGTGCCATAGAAGAAATCAATAAGATTAAAGGCACATTCAGATTTATTGAACTGCAAAAGTGAGGAGGGGAATCTTTAAATGAGTCCACCTATAAAGATTCAGGAATAGACCAAGGGAGAGAATTCCAGAGAGTAGAAGCCACGTACATTGAATTCAAGGCAGCTTTTCATTTTCTATTCAGCTATTTTTTCCAAAAAATTACAAGTTGCGATTTTATTTATATAGTTTCTGAAGGTGGAACAATATCCTGTCAATTATAATAATTTTGCTTCAAATGAAGGTTTTAAGTAGGTTATGAAGTTGTTTGGCTTTTTGCTTTTTCCCTTAGCTTTATATCTTTGTTCTTGTTGGTGTTGAAATAGTGTACAGCTATAAAGTAGAGGTCTAATAAATTTAGTATTTTTAGAAGACATTCTTTCACTTTAGAGTTCTTACCTCATAGATTTCCACCCTAGTGAAGGTCATTAGGAAATACATGAGCACTTGAAGAGGGTGTCATTAATCAACCCTTTAAAAATGCCCCAATAAACAATAAGGTGTGGACGTATCCTTCAAGCTGAAGTCCAAACTGCCTGAACATGGGAAATTTTAATCTGCAGAGCAATTCATTATCTTGTGTGGAAGATGGATGTCACTTTTGATGCATTGCCTTGCTCCTGATTACTCTGACAGAAATTCTTGCTATTAGCAACTTGCTCAGAGTGTGTGTATCTGCATTTAAACAGTAGTTAATATATGAAACCCAGATAAAAAAAATATCAGGTTCTGTGTCAGACCACCCATATTGAATTGAATTTTGCCTCATATACTGTAAGTAGATTCTGTATGTCTAAGGAAAGGTAACATATACATTTATTCATTGTAAAACCCTCTAAGTTTCATTTATGTGATTTTTTTTCCAGAATTCAGGGTGAGGGCAACCCTTCAAAGACATGCAGCCACCATGTTGCAGGTATCTTTACACATCTGAGCCCTTGTTCTTCTAACAGCAGAGGCATGAAAGATGATTTTACTGGGGCCCTAGTGTTTAGAACTGTGTAGGCCAGGATTTGATATTGGATCCTTTCCCATTAACCTCATGGGTATTAATGACAGGCTCTGAATTTTATGTAAAAATGGTTAAACCTAAAAATCTCACAGGTTAAGCTGTTATCATCTGATGTGAAGTGTTAAGCCTGAATGTCACTGAGGACATTATTCTGTTGTTATCTATATAAAATTACATCATGCTGCAAAAAATCATGATTATTTTTATGTTTGGTGATTATAGTCATGTAACGCTGCAGCGGGGTTCAGTGGCAAAAAGGCAAAATGTTTGTGATCAAGTGGAAGGACAAGAAAGATGTTAACTCCCTAAGCACTGTTCAGCAATGCAGCAACTGTCAATGTTGGTGTCAAGGAAAATGTGGAAGTCTATGTCTTGCACTGTAGAAACCTACAATGACACAATAACACAAGTGACAGTCACTGATACTCTACCCTCTCCTGTGCAAGCAACGGTAAAAAAAAAGAAGCATGCACCTGCTGTCCGATTGCAATGCTGGGCTGTGCTTTGTTGACTTTTTCAAAACATATCACTAAAAAAAGTTTACTAAATCTACATCAGTAGAGCAGAGGACACTAGACAAACCTTTCCTACTGTGTATATGTTGAAATATGTTGGAAGCTTCTGGCTTGGATAACAAAGAGCTATTATTAGATTCCGGCTTTTCAGAGGCCTGTTATTCAAAATGGCATTTCTCAATAAGACAAAAAAGGAAAGCCTTAACTCCAACAATCAGTAGTAATCTACAAATAAGATTTAGAAAGAATGACAGGAAAAAAAAAGTTTTTTTTGTATAACTTTTGAAGATTTATTGACCAAAATGTAACAAAGATAAATAAGCTAAAAAGAGCAATATAGAGTACATATCAGCCACTCCGAAATCTAAATACTTGATCAGATGAGTCAAAACATCCATAAAATCGGAATTCTTACAGAAGTGTTATCACCAGGAACTGCAATTCTGTTCTGAAGCACTCAACCCTCTGTCAAGAATGTATAGGATTAGGGTGGTGCTTCAGCTGATATTTAAGGAGTGGCCCTGCCTCCAAAGGTTCCACTATAAAAACAATAAACCATAAAAGTACATAATAAATAAATACTAAAAAATTATCAGACACAATAATATGCAGAACGTAAAATACAATACAATGCAATATGGCTAAACCATAACAGTAGCCAAAATAGAGGAAATGAGAGTAGTGAGTAGTTCATCATGTCTTTTTCTTTTTAACCTTGCATTGAGTTTTCCATTTCGGTGTTTTTGCATGGGCCATTTTCTCACAGTGGTTTTACTAATATTTAAAATACACTATATAAATGTGTAGAATATGCAGAGAATCCACACTTTTATGCCCATTCCTCTTCAGACCACCCCACATGAGAAGCCCCTCTTCTCAACCTGGGCAATTAAATAACCACAACCTGAGCCAAATTTTCTAAGTGGAGAAATTTTGGGACAGTAGTCTATGTTGCCAGAATTGGTCATCCTTCAAAAATCTCTTTATTAACAAGAAGTAAAATTTTGCATAAAGATTCCAAACATCCAGAACAACAGACAGAAATTCATAGGCCTACAGTATTTCACCTTGATTAATGTAAATGTTGATCGCTCAACCATCAGCAAGAGACGGGGCAAAATGAGTTCTAAACATGGTAACAAAATGGAAATCATTGATCAATAATGTAAACAGGACTGCTTTCTTCAGTTTGTCTGGGGAAATACTAAAAATGCTACAGTTTAAAGATCATACCAGTGGTTGACAATGGTGGTGATACTTGTAGCAAAAAAAGAGAAATAATCAGCAGTCAAAATGCTACTGTGCCCGTGGTCTAAAACATTCTTAGATGTAACACTGCTGCTCCATAATTTTTTTTTCTTGCTGCTCCATTGTTGATTGATTGTCTTCTACTAGACTGAAAATTTCCAGAATGCTTTACTATGGTTTTATTTTTAACACTGGAAAATTTTTGACAAGAAGAGTCCATTCCTATCCGTTTAATTTCTCCAAAATAGCACAAAGTTACAGTGCATATCTTTACGAGTTTATAGTTAAGGTAGTTGAGTTTTTAGTTACTTTCCAATAAAAAGTTGATAACAAAATAGCATCATGTTGAGTTTCAATGATCTCTAAAGTTCTACTCTCCACCACACTACTTGGTAATTTATTCCATATGTCTATGGCTTTCTGTGTGAGGAAAACTTTGCGATGTTTGTGTGAAATTTACCATTAACAAGTTTACAACTGTATCCCTGTCTTCATTGTCACGAAATAAACAGTCAAAAAAGATCATAAAGTTTTGGGGAAGCTTCCCCGTATAATCTCCTGCCGTGGAGAGTTAAAAAAAGACTGATACTGGGTCACTTTGTAAAAAAATACAGTTGACAAGGAGAGATACAGTAGCAATTGTTTATATAGTAAATGAACAGGAAATAACAGACAAAATGGCGAATGGAAGTGATATGAAGACCGGAAAAAGGAAGCGGAAGTGGTGTCATCAAGATTGGCCAGAAGTGACGTCATCGGGATGGATGGAAGTGGTGGACGGAAACTAGGTAGGAACTTTGTTTACTTCATATTGTGGTGGAAAATTGAGATTAGACTTCTGGAGGTTTGTGGGAAGAGAAAATACATTAAAACTTGTTTCCCCCCAAACTTCTTGCTGTTCTTTGGACCCTTTGGCTGCACCCTAAGCGTGCATGTGTGACATCATGTTTAACTCCTTTTAAAGTAAAAATCAGGCTCTACTGTACTAATTCTTTTCATAATTTTAAAAATGTCAGTGATGTCACCTCTCAATCTCTGCTGAAACCGAAAAGGTTCAAATCCTTTAATTTCTCCTTGTAGCTTGTAGCCTTCAGTGCCAGAATCAGCCTAGTTGCTACTCCCTGGACGATTTCTAGTGCTGCTATGTCTTTGTAGTTTGAAGACCAAAACTATACACAATACTCCAGATGAGGCCTCACTAAAGTGTTATAAAACTAAGCATAACATCTTTTGACTTATACTTTTACACATCTTTTATATACTGTATAACAGCCTTCTTGATTGCTTCTGTACACTGTCGTAATGTAGATAATGACAAGTCCACTGTTACTCCAAGATCCTTCACATACTGTATACAGGGTACTTCCAAATCTCAAACCTTCCATCATGTATTTAAATCTATCATTTTTGCTTTCTAAGTGTCATAATTTACATTTACTTGTATTAAATTTCATCTGCCACAAATCTGCCCAAGCCTATATGTTGTCCAAATTATTTAACAATTTAGCCGTTTCAACATTATCTGTCCTTACAATTAGTTTTGTATCACATGCAAAGTCAGCCAGTTTGTTGCTTATATTCCTATTCAGATCATTTATATATAATTCAAATAGCAGCAGTCCTAGCACTGGACAACACTCTTAACTTCACCCAATTCTGAAAAGGTTCCTCACACTTTAAGCTTTTGCCTCCTATGTTTTAGCCAGTTTTGCACCGATCTACACACTACACCCTAAACTCCCACTTCTTTTAGTTTGATGCCCTACCTCTCATGTGGGACCTTGTCACATGCCTTCTAAAAATCAACATAAATAAGATCAAATGCACCTCTCTGATTGTATCTTTTTGTTGCTTCCTTATAGAATTCTAGCATTTTAAAAAATCACAAACTCTCCCACCTGAACTTATGCTGACTGTTCAGCAAAATTTCTGTTGTTGCCATGCACTGCTCAATCTTTTCCTTAATGATTCCTTTCATTAATTTACCTGTGATGTATGTTAAGTTTACTGGCCTCTATTTACGTACAGTAGATATGCGTACAATAACCCTTTTAATGATTCCTTTCATTAATTTACCTGTGATTTTATTATAACAGGATAATATAGATAGTCGTTGACTTATGGACTATGTGTTTTATGCTTGCTATCGCTTCTTGTGGGCAAAAAGCAGTTTTTGCCTAGCCAGCTTCCTACTGCTTCCTACCTCTAGTGGGCATCATTCATTTCAATCTAAGTTTATTTCCTGCAGTGGTTTCGACTACATTCAGTTACATTTAACTTTTTTTTTAAACTCCTAAACATGTCCTCTAAGATAAAAATGCCTTTGTCTACTCCTGGACCTGTCAAGAAGGAGAGAAAAGCCATTGATCTTGACACAAAAATTAAGGTGATCAAGCAGTATGAGGGAGGGAAGAAGGCGAACGAGATTGAATGAAAGGTACAAGATTCTTTTCATTAATATCTTGAAATTTACAAGCAGAAAACGAATCAAACAAAGCTTAGTACGTTTGTGAAAAAACAACTGTTACTACAGGTATGTTTACCTCGAGTGGTGACATTGATGATCCGCAGCCAAGCATGAGTGGTCAATAAAACATTTTCCATCTTTTTCCTATATACATTTTCTATTTTTGTATGTTTTGCAAATATTAAACCAATTGTGGTGTGAGCAGTGTTTGATTTAAGAAAAAAGTAAAACAGTAAAATATCTACAGTACTGTAATTATAAAAATATCTTCACCATATCTAAAGAAATTTAATTAAAAAGTTGTAAAAATAAGAAAATGATTGAATAATAGTAATGATTCTTTACATTTATGTAGTACTTTACTCACGACTCAAAGCGCTTTGCAAACTCTGCACAGGGAGAACACAGGATGCAAACCCATGATCTCCTTATTGTGAGACAGCAGCGCTACCACTGCGCCACCTGACTATTTGAATATACTGGTCTGTCTTGTTTCCAGATCACCTTACAACAGGGGGGTATTTTTCGTACATCGCTTAAATCATCCGAGATCAGGTGCCTCATCTTGGATAAGTTAATGCCGGTGACACTCATCCGGGATAGGTCGGTTTTTCAAACGCAGCTGTGTATTAGATTAGTCTAGCTGGATCTAATCATACGAGATGAATGCACGCGCCCGCGCTGATTGACAAGCCCATATATGTTGAATCTAGAAAACATGATCAGCAAGTCTTTGATAGGCTGTTACAAAATGACAAGAGAACGGGCGCATTTTTTTTTCACACACGCAGCACAAGACCTTTTATTCGAAGGACATGAAGAATTTCAAGATTTAATGTGCACAAGGGCTAACACTGCAAAAGCAGCCCAGACCAGAAAAGAAGGCTGGCAAAAAGTGGCCGACAAATTAAATGCTAAGTAGTGTGCATTGTACTTACTGAACGCAGCGTTTCATTTCCTATGTGTCAGATTAATTATTATTTAATATGTCATAATTCCAGATCAAACGTGAGCACAAGGAGAACATGGGAACAGGTTAAAGTGAAGTACAAGAATATACTTCAAACTGGTAAATATTGATATATAACTATTTAAAGAATTGTTGACATAAATAATCATATATAATATAAAAAATAATAATTTTAAAGCTAATAAGAAGGCAGACAAGCAAAAAACAGGTGGAGATTCACGCGGTCCACACCTAACCCCTGCAGAAGAGTTGGCTCTCCAGCAAAATGCCCATCACCCTGTTTCTGAGGGCATTCCAGGGGGAAGCTCCTCCTCAGAACCAGTGGCAGGATGCAGTGGTCACTTCATTTCAGGTAAAGGATGGTCATTACATATATTTGTCCTCAATGTGTGCCATTGGTATGATCCATATAGCCCTCTTTTTTGTTGGGTCAGTTGCAGGAAATATCATATCCCTTGAACCTGTGTCTGACCAACGAGATATTGACGAAGGTCAAATATTTGATGAAGACACTGTGTCTGATTATTCATCAGGAGGAGAGGTACATTTTCCAAATAATGTTTGATCAAACTCCACTCTGATCAGTCCCATGTGCCCCAATCACATTTGGAAATCCTGGTAATGAGAATGTTAGGCTTATTGAGATTCTTCATGGAACTGTGGGTGTTTTTGCCTGTGTTGCCTACCTGCAATGGCATGAAACACCTCTTTTATTGTCTGCACACACAGGTGTCCAGGAAACACTATGAAAACCCGAAGGAAATATTTCAGAGCCAAACAGACTTTACGAATTGCCTGGCAGACTGTACTTGTAGTTAGATTTTCCGCATCGCCTACAGTATATAAAAAAGTGCCGCTTGTAAAAAACCTCAAAGCAATGCCTACTGTCTGTGTGGTTGTGAGAGCCCGACTTCGCCTAGTTTGACTTCGAATATAAGGTGCTAATAAATCTTTGAGGTACAATATTCCCCCTCGACTAAAGCGGTATCTTTCGAAAAGAATTTCCTCCAGGAGCAATAAAGGATCTTGCCAGTCACACAAAACCCTCTCTATATGAAATCAAGCGAATGTTAATTCAGTACTGAATTGAGGAATTTTTCAGGAAATGTAGATGAAACTGCAGATCTGTGTAGTTACAGGAAAAACCATAACAGATTTCAAAAATATATATTGTTATAAATTGAACATATACTGTATGCTTGTTGGATTAAATGACTTCCTACCTTTTATTATTTGTAATATTAAGCTTTTACTAGTGTTTTATGATACTGACCACTTATGGTGTCATACTTTGTCATAGACTGCTACAATTGTGCGTTTTTTGTTATTATGAGTCTCTTAAGTTTGAAGCCCCTTATTGCTATAAATGTTGATTGCCATTTAATTTGAGTCACTGATCATGCATTTATTCCACTATGTTGTTTTTTAACTTTCATAATAAAATGATTAAAATTTTCTGCCTACCAGAGTAGATTTAAACAATCTCAATCCTTAAAGTGTTATTTTTCTCATTTCTGGGTAATTTTTTGATTAAAAGATTTTCTTCATGACAATGAAGCAAAAAATTACTTCTGTGCTTTACAAGGTGTGAAAACTTGATGTGTTTTTTTGAATTTCGATGAGAAATAAAATACACGCTGTTTCCAGCTTCTGTGATTGCATAGTGAGAGATGCGTTAAATTGTCTAATTAAACAAGTTCACTAGCAGCAGTCAGTTACTACCAATGAAGAAATTAGTTTAATAGAAACCTTAGTGATTATGTATTTTTTGATTTTGCATTATAACATTATTCATTCCTTTATACACTCTCAAATATGTTTAATCTATCTTATGGTCTTTGGTGTAAGCACCATTAGCAGACAGAAACTCTGTGTGGGGTGTCAGTCCAGCACAAGGCTTACTAAAACTCACATCAGGTAACTGTAGATATACAAATCAACCTGAAAAGCCACTCTTTATGGATATGAGAGACAAAATATGTGGAGCATCCATGCAGAAATGGGGAGAACATACAGACTCCACATGAACAACAACAGAGCACTAGATTCAATCCTAGGATGCTAGATCATTGGAGCAAAAAATAAATAAAGTGACTATGCTGTGTCATGGTCCAAATAATTCAAAAGGATCTCAAGAAGTAGTTGGGAAGCCAACAGGACCACCCAGTTTAATTTTCTGAGAAACAAAAAAGCGTGTGTGATGGCATCACATAAACAGAAACTCAGGTTTGCTGTTCACATATATTGCCTTAACTGGTTTCTTTGAATAGGTCTGTTCAGGAGCTCCACTGTTTTGAAAGTCTGGGTCTGAAAAAGACGTCACGTTCTGGGTACACCCACAGTCATAGGGCTCCAACCGGAAGGGACTGGGCCTTCTCTGAACTTTCAGGGCAGGTCAGATGCCCTCATTGGGCACCTTCTTGGAGCTGCGGAGGGAAAAGACAAGACCGTTAGTGAGGGCGGCCCCTCCTGTTCTGCTGTAGTACTGCATACCTTTGAAGAATCTTGTGACACACACTAAGTCATAGCTGATTGCAATTGTCCTTTCAAAAATTTGAATGAAGACAGGCACTTTCTCCATGATACCACTTTTACAATATGTGCAGAGAAATGGAAAAATGAACACTATTGATCTAATATGACACATAGCACTTTCAAACCTGCTTCATCCAGATGTATAGGGGACCAGACTCTCTGCTGGGAGCATTTGAATTTGGGGTCTAAATCATAGTCTGCCCTATATATTGAGCTATGTATATGCTGAAAAAATAATAAATAGTCAACAAGGAAACCTGGACAGACCCACAGTCCAAAACGAGATGCACTCTCCCACACTTGTACAGAGATTCATATTGATTAGTTCATGCAAGTAAATGTCTTCACGTGGCAGTAATCGCCCTTTGAACCTATTTAAAATCACCAGTTAACTTGTATTTGGAATATCACATTCCATATTTTAACAAAGAATGTAATTCAGCATATCAAAAAGTGTGTCAAGAAAGTCACTCAGTAGCACCTAAAGGCAATGTACTGTAAATCCTTTGGCTCAAGTCTCTTATCATAAACATTTCTAATTACCTTTTTCTAAGATATAAGCATCCTGTAGATTATAGTATGTTATTGATGTCTCCATGTCCTGACATGAAGCAGAAAGAAGTACAAAGAAGAAGTGTTCTGTGAGGTGATTGCAAAACGTTTTTGCTATTGTTTATTTTTGTATTGTTCTGTTGATATTTTTTGATGTTTACTGTTCTATGGGAGCCACCATTTCAAGTTTATTTTTGCCATATCCTTTATACAGCAGCAACAGACCCATTACTCACCACGTAATTGGGTGTTGCTGTGAGGTGTGGTGTCATCACGTCAGCCTTTATAAGATGGTAGCTTGCATAACCTTCTGCTTCCAGCATGGACCATTTTCTAAAATTCTAATATATTTATTAATGATTAGTGTTAAGTCCAAAGAAATCAAGTTAGTGTCTGGCATATTTTGTCCTTTCATTTTTGATTTCATCCCAGGGTTTATGTTGCTGTTCAGTTCTGACGACTTGTTTAGTTTATGATTTCGGCTAGTTTTTTGACAAAGTGTTAGGTTTTCCCATTGCATTTTTCATCTCCTGTTTTGTAATACTCTAAAAATATTCATGAGGATGTGCTTCTTTCCTAGTTGATTGCAACATTCTGGATCTCTTCTGGGACACATGCTTCTCTAGATGTGTAAAGAAGGTGGGTGGACATTCTCCACTTGCACATGTAAAGAGGAGAGAACACAACACAAGAAAGTTGTTAAAGATGTAGTCTTCTGGGCAACTGTGTCACTTGGGCACTAAAAGTAACTTGAAATGCAGATGTTATAGTCTAGATTGTTTGCTCACCCATAATGTATTTGTTATATTACCTCCACTTATAAACTGCAGGATATAGTTGGTACAAATTGCAAAAAAAATTCAGATTAGGTTAGATTAGATAATCTTTATTAATCCCAAGGGGAAATTTAAAATTAGGGTTAAGGTTATTAGGGTTAGGGTTAGGGTTATTTTGCATTTACAAGATTAAGAAAGTATTTGTAAAATTCAGCCAAACAGTCTTCAGTTTCAGTCTGTAGTAGGACATGTATTTGATATTTTACAAGCAAATCTACTTTGTGAGGAACGTCAAATAAACTCTTTATACAGAACAATGAGAAATTAACAAACTAACATTTGTTAAATAGGACTTATCCTGCCCACCGTTACTTGCTATCACTTTCTCTGGTAAGCCATTGAGCAGTTCATTTAGGAGCACCAATAGGAAGGCGTTCATTTATTTTTGTGCCCAAAGCTATTGCCTGCTCTGCCTTGCTTTTATGTTGGCCAATGAAATCCTTATTAAAAAAGGCAATTGACTTTAATGAACCAGTTTATGTATTGAATTGTGGAAATGGGTTCAACCTGAGGAAATCACTGTCTTCTTATTTAAAAAAGAGAACGTTATTCAGCCATTAAGCATGCTTGGCCTGCCTTCAGCAAACATTTGAATTACATTGCAAGTTATTTCAATTTTCACTGCCAGGAAATCATTTATGCCAATGCTGCTTTGGGACTGATGTGCTGGTTTAGACTTTTCTCGCTGCTAGTTGAAAAGATTTGTAGCCTTTAAGCAAATTTTGTCACTTCACTTAAAGAGTAAGCAATAAATTAATTTAGCATTTTAAATCTGTCTAATAAATGATTTCTTTTTCAACAGCTTTTCTAAGATAATGTTGCCTTTGTCTTTTAATTTTCTTGGAGGCAGGATCAAACATATTTAATGTCATTTGAATTTAGCCTCTAAAGTATAGTTTCTCAATCTCTATTGAATGATGTCTGTGGTTAAAAAATAATAAATAATAAGTAAACCAGGTTTGTGGTAACAGCTCTTTATCAGAACGAGATGGGCAGCTTTATTGATTAATGGGTCTCTCTGTAAAAATGCAAGTTATTTGATTTAACCTTAAATAAAATTAAGTAAAAGTAGAACCTTCTGTTCAGTCTTATTTGTGTCTCTTTATAAAATGTCTTTTTTGTTTATATATATATATATATATAGTACTGTGAAAAAAGTTTTATGCAGGTGTGAAAAAATGCTGTAAACAAAGAATGCTTTCAAAAATGGAAGTGTTAATCATTTATTTTCATCAATCAACAAAATGCAGTGAATGAACCAAAGAGAAATCTAAATCAAATCAATATTTGGTGTGACCACCCTTTGCCTTCAAAACAGCATCAATTCTTCTAGGTACACTTGCACACAGTTTTTGAAGGAACTCGGCTGGTAGGTTGTTCCAAACATCTTGGAGAACTAACCACAGATCTTCTGTGGATGTAGGCTTCCTCACATCCTTCTGTCTCTTCATGTAATCCCAGACACACTCGATGATGTTGAGATCAGGGCTCTGTGGGGGCCATACCATCACTTCCAGGACTTCTTGTTCTTCTTTACGTTGAAGATAGTTCTTAATGACTTTGGCTGTATGTTTGGGGTCGTTGTCCTGCTGCAGAATAAATTTGGGGCCAATCATATGCCTCCCTGATGGTATTGCATGATGGATAAGTATCTGCCTGTATTTCTCAGCATTGAGAACACCATTAATCCTGACCAAATCTCCAACTCCATTTGCAGAAATGCAGCCACAAACATTCAAGGAACCTCCACCATGCTTCACTGTTGCCTGCAGACACTCATTATTGTACCGCTCTCCAGCCCTTTGACGAACAAACTGCCTTCTGCTACAGCCAAATATTTCAAATTTTGACTCATCAGTCCAGAGCACCTGCTGCCATTTTTCTGCAGCCCAGTTCCTATGTTTTCGTGCATACTTGAGTCGCTTGGCCTTGTTTCCACGTCGGAGGTATGGCTTTTTGGCTGCAACTCTTCCATGAAGACCACTTCTGGCCAGACTTCTCCAGACAGTAGATGGGTGTACCTAGGTCCCACTGGTTTCTGCCAGTTCTGAGCTGATGGCACTACTGGACATCTTCCAATTTTGAAGGGTAATAAGCTTGATGTGTCTTTCATCTGCTGCACGAAGTTTCCTTGGCCGACCACTGCATCTACGATCCTCAACGTTACCCATTTCTTTGTGCTTCTTCAAAAGAGCTTGAACAGCACATCTTGAAACCCCAGTCTGCTTTGAAATCTTTGTCTGGGAGAGACCTTGCTGATGCAGTATAACTACCTTGTGTCTTGTTGTTATGCTCAATCTTGCCATGACATGAAACTGTCTTCCACAACCTCACCTTGGTAGCAGAGTTTGGCTGTTCCTCACCCAGTTTTAAGCCTCCTACACAGCTGTTTCTGTTTCAGTTAATGACTGTGTTTCAACCTACGTGCGACATTGATGATCATTAGCACCTGCTTGCTTTAACTGGTTGATCATACACCTAACTATAATCCTACAAAATCCCTGACTTTGTGTAAGTGTACCTATAAGAATTGATGCTGGTTTGAAGGCAAAAGGTAGTAACACCAAATGTTGATTTGATTTAGATTTTTCTTTTGTTCGCTCACTTTGCATTTTGTAAATTGATAGCAATAAACAATCATTTTTTATATTTCTGAAAGCATTCTTTGTTTATAGCATTTTTTTCACACCTGTCTAAACCTTTTGCACAGCACTGTATATATATGTATATCTATACTAATAAAAGGCAAAGACCTCACTGACTCACTGACTGACTGACTGACTGACTGACTGACTGACTCATCACTAATTCTCCAACTTCCCGTGTAGGTAGAAGGCTGAAATTTGGCAGGCTCATTCCTTACAGCTTACTTACAACAGTTAGGTAGGTTTCATTTCGAAATTCTACGCGTAATGGTCATAACTGGAACCTGTTTGACTGACTGACTCATCACTAATTCTCCAACTTCCCGTGTAGGTAGAAGGCTGAAATTTGGCAGGCTCATTCCTTACAGCTTACTTACAACATATATCTATACTAATAAAAGGCAAAGCCCTCACTGACTCACTGACTGACTGACTGACTGACTCATCACTAATTCTCCAACTTCCCGTGTAGGTAGAAGGCTGAAATTTGGCAGGCTCATTCCTTACAGCTTACTTACAACAGTTAGGCAGGTTTCATTTCGAAATTCTACGCGTAATGGTCATAACTGGAACCTGTTTGACTGACTGACTCATCACTAATTCTCCAACTTCCCGTGTAGGTAGAAGGCTGAAATTTGGCAGGCTCATTCCTTACAGCTTACTTACAAAAGTTAGGCAGGTTTCATTTTGAAATTCTACGCGTAATGGTCATAACTGGAACCTGTTTTTTGTCCATATACTCTAATGGAGGAGGCGGAGTCACGTATCGCGTCATCACGTATTATGCCTCCTACATAATCACGTGAACTGAAAACGAGGAAGAGATTTACAGCACAAGTCAAACGCGGAAACGAAGGTAAATGACGTTAATTGTTGACTGTCTTTTAATACTGTGTAATTGTTGAGTGTCTTTTAATACTGTGTAAGCATACATATTGACACGTGCAATTAAACGTGTGCATTTACGGGGTGATTTCTCAGGCTTAAAAGCTCGCCTTTTATTAAAAAGGTAAATGCAAACACTTTTCATTCTGAAGGGCACAAACCACGTTAGATTTCAGCCGTTAAACGCGCAAAAATGTCAGTACACCAGATAAATAAGCGCAACATATTATCAGTTGTATTGTATGCTTACAATACATATAGAAATGTGTTAATCGTTAACTAATATTATGGGATGGTGTTTTTCGACTCGCGCCTTGATTTAAACGATTGCATGTCTTGGTGGGTTTGCGTAGCTTATTGTCAATATCTTTACACCTCTTTTTAAGACTTAATTTAAAAAGGTTTTCTTTTCTTCTTAATTAAAATTTAAAAGCAATACTTCACTGCTGCGAAGCCCCTCTAGCGCTGACGTCCGAGGTTCGATTACCGTAAGCGAGTGCAGTGAGTGTGTACGCCTGATGAGCCAAGAATAAGGGGGAAAGATGTGTCGCATACTCTTTGCATTATTTGACAGTAAACTATTTTCATCCATTCTATGATCTGCTTCTCACAGCTGAAGGCACCGTGGCTGATGTTACCTGACTTGCTGGCCAACCATAAGCGTTACCTGGTAGATAACCACCCACTCACTTCACTCCCTTACGGGAATCGAACCTCGGATGTCAGCGCTAGAGGCGAAGCCCCTAAAATTGCGCCACGGCGTGTGGTTCGTTTATTTGACAGCATGTAGATCGGGGTAATTACATTCACGGCATTCGTAGTCTGATTCACAATCTGATTGTATGGGTGGTTACCTACCAGGTAACGCTTATGGTTAGCCAGCAAGTCAGCTCGCAGTGATCACTCGAGTGAACGCAGCTTCACAAAAAAACAGATCCTTAACAAACTGTTATTGGTATATTTTCCCTCAATTTTAAAAGGTTTTCTTTTCTTCTTAATAAAAATGTAAAAGCGGTACTTCGCCAGTGCGAAGCGCGGGGATTTGAGCGACTGACGCATACAGACATATTCATGAGTGCAGGTACTTCAGAAAGAAAGCACTGTGTAAACCTAAAGTTTAAATTAAGTTCATAGACCTACAAAAGGTTGCCACTGATTTGAGGCAAGATTGCTTTTCTCATGTACAACTATACGTTGCATTCTTAACAGTAAGCTTGCACGGCTTGGTCATATTACAACCTGAATGCTGAACTGACAATGTCGTATACAAACAGAACTATAACAATCGTAATAAACAAACAAAAAAAAAAGCGAAGAACCCTTGGATTTAATAAAAAGGCTCCTTCCTTGGCGAAGCAAGGAAAAAGGAAGACCTTATATGGCGTTCGTTTATAAAACAGCGGAAAAGCTGTGTTAAGGCTACTTCACAAAAAAACAGATCCTTAACAAATTGCTATTGGGATATTTTCCCTCAATTTAAAAAGCTTTTCTTCTTAATAAAAATTTAAAAGCAGTACTTCGCGGGGATTTAGATATAGATATATAAATATATATGTATGTATGTCTATATATATATACATATATATGTAAGCTTATAAGTACTGCCTTACTTCTCTTTAAAAAAGGAAGATGTAATGATACTTGATTTAAACGATTCCATGTCTTGGTGGGTTTGCGTAGCTTATTGTCAATATCTTTACACCTGTTTTTAAGACTTATTGACTGAAACGGGCTTTTACAAAAAAAGTTAGGGCTTTGCTACAGGATACACCCTTCACAAGTTAAGCAAGTAAAAATAAAAGTGTATATTTCTGTTTTATTTAAACCTTTTAAGTTTGTATGCATAGCCCCATTTGGCTGTTTTAGTTTTTTTTTTCTTTCTTCAGTAATATTAAATCTCCTTAAAGAAAAAGAACATATGCATTTTACTTTTTTTGTATCTCTTTAGTAATATTTTAGTGTAAAAGGATAACCAGTATTTAAACCTTTTATGTTACTTTATAAAGTTATTTTACACAATGTTGAAAAATTAATAAGAAAGCTACATATTTTGGCAGCTGCTGCTTTAATTTTCAATGAAAAAAAGGAAAAAAAAGGAGAAACCCTCATTTATAAAGGTTTGCTGCAGATGACTTAACTGAAAATAAATTAATACTTCCTATGTGTATAATACATATTTATCTATTTTACTTATGCCTTTATTCCAGCAACTTGCAACATCTGAGGTACAATTTGTTACATTACTTTTGTTTTTTGCGGCACAGGCAGGTGAAGTGACTTCCTCAGGGTCACACAGTGGTGTCAGTACCAGGATTTGAACTGACAAGCTCCGGGTTTGCTGAAATATTACTGAAGAAAGAAAAAAAACAAAAACGGGCAAATAGGGCTATGCATACAAATGTCCATCCATCCATTATCCAACCCGCTATATCCTAAATACAGGAGCCAATAAGTAGATATGTATATATACAGTATATATACAGTATATATATATATATATATACAGTAATCCCTCCTCCATCGCGGGGGTTGCGTTCCAGAGCCACCCGCGAAATAAGAAAATCCGCGAAGTAGAAACCATATGTTTATATGGTTATTTTTATATTGTCACGCTTGGGTCACAGATTTGCACAGAAACACAGGAGGTTGTAGAGTGACAGGAACGTTATTCAAACACTGCAAACAAACATTTGTCTCTTTTTCAAAAGTTTAAACTGTGCTCCATGAGAAGACAGAGATGACAGTTCTGTCTCACAATTAAAAGAATGCAAACATATCTTCCTCTTCAAAGGAAACAGAGAGGAAAGCAAACAAATCAATAGGGCTGTTTGTGCCGCGGTGCTTCGCATACTTAAAAGACAAAGCTGTTGAAGGCAGCAGCTCACACCCCCTCCGTCAGGAGCAGGGAGAGAGAGAGAGAGAGAGAGAGAGAGAGAGAGAGAGAGAGACAGAGTTTGTTTTTCAGTCAAAAATGAATACGTGCCCTTTGAACTTTTAAGTATGCGAAGCACCGTGCAGCATGTCGTTTCAGGAAGCAGCTGACAAAAGATAGCAACGTGAAGATAATCTTTCAGCATTTTTAGACGAGCGTCCGTATCGTCTAGGTGTGCGAACAGCCCCCCTGCTCACACCCCCTACGTCAGGATCACAGATAGTCAGCGCAAGAGAGAGAGAGAGAAAAGTAAGTTGGGTAGCTTCTCAGCCATCTGCCAATAGCGTCCCTTGTATGAAATCAACTGGGCAAACCAACTGAGGAAGCATGTACCAGAAATTAAAAGACCCATTGTCCTCAGAAATCCGCGAACCAGCAAAAAATCCGCGATATATATTTAAATATGCTTACATATAAAATCCGCGATAGAGTGAAGCCACGAAAGGCGAAGCGCGATATAGCGAGGGATCACTGTATATGTATATGTGGATGTGTATATGTATATATATGTATATGTACATATGTGTATATGTAGATATGTATATATATGTATATATGTTTATGTATATATATATGTTTACATAACCTCTTTAACACACTACTTCTCCGCTGCGAAGCGCGGGTATTTTGCTAGTACTTGTATATATGGCTCAAAAAAATTAAAGGAACACTTTTTAATCAGAGTATAGCATCAAGTCAATGAAACTTCTGGGATATTGATCTGGTCATTTAATTAGAAGAGGGGATTGTTAATCAGTTTCTGCTGTTTTGCTGTTAATGAAATTAACAACAGGTGCACTAGACGGGCAACAATGAGATGACCCCCAAAACAGGAATTGCTTCACTGGTGGAGGCCACTGACATTTTTCCCTCCTCATCTTTTCTGACTGTTTTTTCACTAGTTTTGTATTTGGCTACGGTCAGTGTTATTACTGGTAGCATGAGGCGATACCTGGACCCTACAGAAGTTACACAGGAAGTCCAACTTCCCCAGGATGGTACATTAATACATGCCATTGCCAGAAGGTTTGATGTGTCTCCCAGCACAGTCTCAAGGACATGGACGAGATTCCAGGAGACAGGCAGTTACTCTAGGAGAGATGGACTGGGCCGTAGAAGGTCCTTAACCCAACAGCAGGACCGGTATCTGCTCTTTTGAGCAAGGATGAACAGGATGAGCACTGCCAGAGCCCTACAAAATGACCACCAGCAGGCCACTGGTGTTAATGTCTCTGACCAAACAATCAGAATCAGACTTCATGAGGGTGGCCTGAGGGCCCAACATCCTCTAGTTGGACCTGTGCTCACTGCCCGGCACCGTGGAGCTTGTTTAGCTTTTGCCATTAAATACCAAAATTGGCAGGTCCACCACTGGTGCCCTGTGCTTTTCACAGATGAGAGCAGGTTCACCCTGAGCACCTGTGACAGACGTGAAAGGGTCTGGAGAAGCCATGGAGAACGTTATGTTGCCTGTATCATCATTCAGCATGACCGGTTTGGTGGTGGGTCAGTGATGGTCTGGGGAGGCATATCTATGGAGGGATGCACAGACCTCAACAGCCTAAGACAAGAGCACCTTGACTGACATTAATTATCAGGATGAAATCCTTGGACCCATTGTCAGACCATATGCTGGTGCAGTGGGTCCTGGGTTCCTCCTGGAACACGCCAATTCTCGGCCTCATGTGGCGAGAGTATGCAAGCAGATCCTGGAGGATGAAGGAATTGATACCATTGACTGGCCCCCACGCTTGCCTGACCTAAATCCAATAGAACACCTCTGGGACATTATGTTTAGGTCCATCATTCGCCACCAGGTTGCACCTCAGACTGTCCAGGAGATCAGTGATGCCCTGGGGCCTCATGTATAAACGGTGCGTACGCACAGAAATGTTGCGTACGAACGTTTCCACGCTCAAATCGCGATGTATAAAACCTAAACTTGGCGTAAAGCCACGCACATTTCCACGGTACCTCATACCCTGGCGTACGCAATTTCTCCGCTCGGTTTTGCAGACTGGCAGCTGGTGGCACCCAGCGTCAAAGCAGTGCTACTGTTCCTGTGTAGTTGCCTTTTCTTTCTTAGACCCACATTCCTGACGCGGCTTTATAAATTCACTGAAATTAACTGCATATTGTTTATTAGTGTAATGCATCTGATTGTAATTAATCTGTAGCAATATAATGGTCCAGGGAATAGTCATAGTATTCCAAATACCATAACTGCTTTAGCGTTGTTACGCTTACTGCATCTTCTTCTTCTTTCAGCTGCTCCCGTTAAGGGTTGCCACAGCGGATCATCTTTTTCCATATTACTCTCACTGCACCACTCGGAGTATTTATATCACTGTATCTGAGTGGGGAATCACAGCAGCAGCTGATCGGAAAGAGAATTATCGGTATACAGTTTCAAGGACACACTACCTCAACCACGGCAAAATGCGTCAAAGCCTTTCCTGTACGGACCTCGTGTTTCAGAAACAGTTTCATCCCAAGAACTATAAACGCACTCAATCAGTCCATCAAGTGCTCCTTGTAGAACTGTTTGTACTTATAAGTACAATTACCCCACTGTAAACTTGCACTACAGTTATAATATTGCACAACCTGTGCCACTTTATAAAGCGTGTATGATGACGATATCATTTTTAAGATGAAATGCAGCAAAATATGTTGCTTATAGTACACAGATAAAACTTTAACTTTATTTAAATAATCTGTATTGTTAATAATTAAACATGTGAGGACACGGTGCCGCAGCGCTAGCTAGTTCATGGATAGCTCCTGCCTTGCGCTATATTATTGCTGGTGCTGACGCGACACTGGAAGGATAGACGAATAGAATAATTAAACATGTACTACGAAGATATTTCAATGTTCCTTAAAAGTTTTGAAGAATCAGCATTCTAAGCTTACAAATGGCTTAACGTCTATTACAGGGCTGATTGTGTGGCGATTGGGTATTTGGAGAAAGAAAAGTAAGGACAGGAATTGGAGGTTAGTACGTTTGAAAGAGACAGTACTTCTGTAATAAATTATTTCATTGAAGGTCGCACATGGCGCAGCAAGCCTCTTGCGTGAGATATGAACAATCACTGCGCCACTGTGTTCCCATGTTTAATAACATGCTTTCATTCCTATCATCATGAAAAAGATATCACGTATACATCTCAGTATTTTAATTATTCAGAGAGCTGTAATATCATGAATGCAATGGATTCTGTGTCCTGTCGGAGTAAGAGAAACAACGGAAGCACTTAGTGATTCACACACATAGAGCACATAGAAGATCAAATACAGAACAAAGCATTTAACGTGCTACTTGAGAAACTAGTAAAATAAACGATTTTAAGATGAAGTTTATGATGTTCTACTTTAATGACAAAATAAACTATGTAATTAAAGTGGAAATTTCGAGATTAAAGTTGACATTTCGTGCTTTTTTCCCACTGTGTGCCTATTTTTTTTCTCTGTACCCTAATAAGCTTTCATATGACACTCAGATGGCCCGCTACGAGTTGCCTTTTCACAGCGACTTTGATATGTGACAACTTCTTTTTTATTTCGGGCACTGTGCGACTTTGTGAACTTGAGCTTTCGAGTTTCTCCGACACTATGTCACTCGATCAACTTTCTTTTGTTGATTATATCACTGTTTAAACCAACAAATAGTACGTTTTTCCTTTGCCTCCACTTGGTGTTCACTGAAATTCTTATATTTTCCCCCGTGCTTTTCCCATTGTCTTTTCACAGAAGGCTATTTATATTGATTTGCATATTCAAAGAGGCATAATTCTGGGAGGAGTTGGGGCGGGACAGAAGGCGCGTGCACGTGAGTTACTTTTCACGCTGATTGGGATTTATGTAGTGGAAGAACGTGAAAGTTTGCGTGTGCACAGATTCCTGCATCTGGATTTTTCTGTGCGTACGCACATTTCCGCTTTTGTGCTTACGCCATGTTATAGTGTGAGTTCTATGCACGGCATTATACATGAGGCCCCTGGTCCAGATCTGGGAGGAGATCCCCCACGTTGTCTCATTAGGAGCATGCTCCGATGTTGTCAGGCATGCATAGAAGCATGTGGGGGCCATACAAACTACTGAATACGATTTGGAGTTGGTGCAATGAAATTTCGGCAAAATGGACTAGCCTGCCGCATCATTTTTTCACTTTGATTTTCGGGGTGTCTTTGAATTCAGCCCTCTTGAGGTTGATAATTTTCATTTCCATCAAACAATGTGACATCCTTTTGTTCCTAACACATTACCCAGTCCATATCAGTATAGATATCCAGCATGATTTTGATCTGATGTGTTTTCAAAGTGCTCCTTTAATTTTTTTAGCTGTAAATATAAATGGAAACATATATAAATATGTTTTTAATTATTGTATGCTTTTTTTATTTATTATTGAATTTTTGTCAACTGTCCTGAGGAGTAAATACAAATTACATGGCACTATGTACATGTGACAATAAACTTGACTTGAATTAATTTGATTCTACTTGACCAATGTTTTACATCATGTGGAATCTCCTATTAAATTATAATGCTGAATATTTACTCTGTAATCCACCTCCTTGACTTTACTTTCAGAAAACTGAAGTTTCCTCCCACCTCCATTAGACATTATTTTGACTCATGAATGTGAATGGGCCACATGTCTCTACACAATGCCATACAATAAACTACAACTGGCTGGTTGATGTCTCAAGAATGTAACATCAAGCTCCTAACGTTAATTAGAAGATCTCCTGCCAGAGTTACAGTAGTTG
This sequence comes from Erpetoichthys calabaricus, assembly GCF_900747795.2. Classification (NCBI taxonomy): domain Eukaryota; kingdom Metazoa; phylum Chordata; class Cladistia; order Polypteriformes; family Polypteridae; genus Erpetoichthys; species Erpetoichthys calabaricus. The sequence goes on along the minus strand of NC_041397.2, from coordinate 141,455,958 downwards.
CCTTGGAGAACACAAAGCTACACAGCAGATATTCACGGGTCCTGCTCCCTTGTGAAACAGAGATTGTCACTTTTATACATTCTGTTATTTCTGAGTTAGCTTTAGAGTTAAACCCATTTTTTACTTTATCTTGAGGAAGTTTTTGTGGTGGTATTGTATGTTTGGTGGTATGCCAAACAGAACTAAATGACCCAAGGCTTACATGACAAGAATTTCACTTGTGACACCAAGTCCCACTAAGTCCCACCAACCAGCAATAATTAACAAGGAAAACAGCAAGCAGGCACATTTCCTTCTGTTTTCATTATGCTGATCAGCTCTGTTCTGTGGGATTTAGAGAAAAAGGAGCACATCTACTGTTGTATTAATACAACCACATCTAATTAGTTCACCCGGGAGTGACATTTTAACATCGGCTATTCTGCATCCTCACTTAGCAAAGCAATTAGTTGCCTAATTGTTAAAAAGTGCCTGTCTTGGCCATCAGGGCAAATTTGACAGCTGCTATAGACAAGTCAGCTCTGGCGCACGTTAGTGCAGCAGAGCTAAATCTGTGCTGTTGGTTTTCACTTGACAGGACAATTTGCAGTGACATGTCATCACTGAAGATTTGTTCAGGCAACAAATAAACTGTCCAGGAAAAGGCCCATTGCACATCTAAACAACACACACATACGTTTTCAAGGCTGCTTAAGTGCAATTCATCAAAACAGTAAATCAGTCAAAGTTATGAGTAGTATGGCATAACCAAGATCTTATGAGTCTGTCTTTTCTCCTGGATTGTTTAACATCTAACATCTTTGCTTCATACCTAAGGATTATAGTGCTTCACAGGTGTATCTATGCAAATGACTTCTCTCTTGGTTTCTCTTGATTAATCTCTAAGTTTCTTAGCCAATTCTTTTGAGGAAGTTTAACAGCATCTTAATTAATGAACAAATAAGCTTCCTTCTGTACTGCTGCAGAACAGTGAAAGCTCTATCCAGTTTGTCCCTCTGCACCGCCAATCAGGCACCATGTGGCATCTCAATATAGTTATCGAAAGCATATGGTGGAGCATGTCATAATTTATTTGTGTACAATCCAGCTTTGAGCCCTGGCAATTTGACATTGTCAAAAAGTCCCCAAAAAATGTAAAGCATTGTACTGATTTTCTGTTTTGTGACTGAAGTTAAATGTTTAGTATGACCTTCCATACCCATGTAAACAACAACAACAACATTTATTTATATAGCACATTTTTATACGAATAATGTAGCTCAAAGTGCTTTACATGATGAAGAATGAGAAAAAAGACAAAATAAATAAGAATTAAAATTAGGGAACACTAATTAACATAGAATAAAAGTAAGGTCCAATGGCCAGGAAGAACAAAAAAAGCAAAGAAAAACTCCAGGGGGGTATTTTTCGTACGTCGCTTAAATCATCCGAGATCAGATGCCTCATCTTGGATGAGTTAATGCCAGTGAAACTCATCCGGGATAAGTCGGTTTTTCAAACACAGCCGTGTAGTAGATTAGTCTAGCTGGATCTAATCATCCGAGATGAATGCGCTTGCCCACGCTGAGTGAAAATCCCATATGTATTGAGTCTAGAAAACATGATCAGCAAGTCTTTGATAGGCTGTAACAAAATGACGAAAGAACGGGCACATTTTGTTTTTACACAAGCGGAGCAAGACCTTTTATTCAAAGGACATGAAGAATTTCAAGATTTAATATGCACAAGGGGTAGCAATGCAAAAGCAGCCCAAACCAGAAAAGACGGCTGGCAAAAAGTGGCCGACAAATTAAACCCGTGTGCATTGTACTTACTGAAAGCAGCGTTTCATTTCCTATGTGTCAGATTAATTATTATTTAATAAGTCATAATTCCAGATCAAACGTAAGCACAAGGAGAACACGGGAACAGGTTAAAGTGATGTACAAGAATATACTTCAAGCTGGTAAATATTGGTATATAACTATTTAAAGAATTGTTGACATAAAAAATCATATATAATGTAAAGAACATTAGGTCCAGACCTAACCCCTGCAGAAGAGTTGGCTCTCCAGCAAAATGCCCATCGCCCTGTTCCTGAGGGCATTCCAGGGGGAAGCTCCTCCTCAGAACCAGTGGCAGGATGCAGTGGTCACTTCATTTCAGGTAAAGGATGGTCATTGCATATATTTGTTCTCAATTTATGCCATAGGTAAGTTCCATATAGCCCTTTTTTTTGGGGTCAGTTGCAGGGAATGTCATATCCCTAGAACCTGTGTCTGACCAACGAGACATTGACGAAGGTCAAATATTTGATGAAGACACTGTGTCTGATTATTCCTCAGGAGGAGAGGTACATTTCCAAATAATGTTTGATCAAACTCCACTCTGATCAGTCCCATGTGCCCCAATCACATTTGGAAATCCTGGTAATGAGAATGTTAGGCTGATTGAGATTCTTTATGGAACTGTGGGTGTTTTTGCCTGTGTATTACCTACCTGCAATGGCATGAAACGCCTCTTTTGTCTGCACACGCAGGTGTCCAGGAAACACTATGAAAACCCGAAGGAAATATTTCAGAGCCAAACAGACTTTACGAATTGCCTGGCAAACTACACTTTTAGATAGATTTTCCGCATCGCCTACAGTATATTAAAAAAGTGCCGCTTGCAAAAAACCTCAAAGCAATGCATACTGTCTGTCTGGTTGTGAGGACTTCAAATATAAGGTCCTAATACATTTTTGAGGTACAATATTCCCCCTCGGCTAAAGTGGTATCTTTCGAAAAGAATTTCCTCTGGGAGCAATAAAGGATCTTGCTGATCGCGCAAACCCCTCTCTATATGAAATTCTCTTCTTATAATTTGCGTACCAATATCAATTGGACGCTCATTCATGAACGGCGAAGTCATGACTAAATGAATTCCACGCTCGGACACTGATTAAGTGTATGAGCTAATCCTTGTTTACATCGAACAAACCTGCTCCGAGCAGGTTTGAGGATTAGGATGTGTTGCTATGACAACACTTCCAGCAAGAGTTTTGAAAAACCGACAGATTCAGGATGAGGCCAAATCGTCAACAATTACATCCGGCTAAATGAGTAATCCACGTACGAAAAATACCCCCCAGATGGCTGGAGAAAAAAATAAAATCTGCAGGGGTTCCTGGCCACAAGACTACCCAGCTCCCTCTATGCATTCTATCTAACATAAATAATCAGTCCTCATTGTATCCAGGGTTTTCGTGGAAGAATTTGATGATGATGGTCATGTGGACTTCTGGCCTTTAATTCATCAATGTAGGGACATCATGGTGCTTTGATTAGGTGGTGGTAGTGCAGATCGCCTCACCACTTCTTTTAAGTTTAGCTCTTAGAATTCTAAGTAGACACTCATTTGAAGATCTAAGGTTACGAATTGGAGTGTAAGACATTCCGAAATATAAGATGGAGAGAGATTATTTAAGGCTTTGTAAACCATAAGCAGTATTTTCAAGTCAATTGTAAATGACACAGGTAACCAATGTAGTGACATCAAAACTGGAGAGATGTACTCAGATTTTCTTTTCCTAGTTAAGATTCTGGTAGCTGTATTCTGCACTAGTTGCAATCGATTGATGTCTTTTTTGGGTAGTCCTGAGAGGAGTGCATTTTAGTAATCTAGTCGACTGAAAACAAAAGCGTAAACTCATTTCTCAGCATCTTGCAATGTTATAAGAGGTCTAACTTTTGCTATATTTCTTAAGTGAAAAAATGCTGTCCTAGTAATCTGATTAATATGTGATTTAAAATTCAGGCCAGAGTCAATAGTTACCCCTAAATTCTTTACCTCCGTGTTGACTTTTAATAATAATAATAATAATAATTTATTACATTTATATAGCGCTTTTCTCAGTACTCAAAGCGCTATCCACACAGGGAGGAACCGGGAAGCGAACCCACAATCTTCCACAGTCTGCTTACTGCTCTTAATGGATCAAGTTTATTTCTAATAACCTCATTATATCCATTATTACCAATCACTACAATTTCTGTTTTCTCTTTATTTAGTTTGAGAAAATTACTACTCATCCATTCAGAAACACAAGTAAGACATTGTCTCAGTGAATCAAGAGAGTCAGGGTCAACAAGTGTTATTGATAAATACAGTTGTGTAAAGGTTGTGAAAACTCAACTTGATGCATTTATGAAGACCATTAGTGGTCATAGGCATAGTTTTCCTTCCAAACATTTTCTTTGTGACAGGAGACACTGAATCAAACAATGCTGAAGCTGCAGTGCTAAGTAAGACTAAAAATAAAGAAAAATTCATACTTGGCAGTGACAGTCACGGTGCAACATTATGCAACCATATGGTTGTTGGTATAAAGGAGCCCCAGAAGTGTTTCTTGACACACTTCAATAGAATAATTCATTGGCAGAAAGTACTCAGTGTTAGTGTTAGAGGGGGATGTGTAGAAGTGTTCATAATGGCACTCAGACATGGCAGCCTCACACAGTGCAGGGTGAATCTCAACACACGAGACTGAAAATCCATGGGGAGGTGAAAGAACAGCACCACACCACTTCACCGGAGCTTCACCTGTATGCCAGCCCTCATCCTGCGCTTCTTACATTACTTTCTGGGCCGAAAGCTGTTTGCAGGTAACTGTGGGGGACTCTGAGCATGTCTGAGCGCTCCAGCAGAGGTGGAAAAAAGTTATAATTATTATTATTCCAACTTTGAAAAGTTTCCATCGCAGTTCTAATATGGACTAGTGAGAATCGGTCATACACAGTAGCAGAAGAAACACCATGCCCAAGTATTAAAACCCACAGGGCAACAGAAAGAATAAATTTGAATGAACGAGCTAACCATGATGAAGTGACAGTACAGCCAGACACAGGCACCATTCTACACAAGAATTTCAAAAATGGTCACCAATATATGTTGCACCACAAACATTATCGCTGAGGTATATGTTGGTTAATTCGATTTTAACCTGTCTTAGACCGATAGCACAGATCTACTATTATTAAATAATAATAATAAGGTTTATGATATCAGGACTTGACTGAAACTAGACTTAAACTACATCGTGTCTAACTTTTTTTCCATATTTCAAATTTTGTCTTTTTTGTTTTCTGCTTTATATTTGGAAGACATACAAGTGATTGCCTTCAACAATGTCTTGATGATATAATGTTTTGTAATAAGTAATTAATTTTAATAATTAATTCAACATGATCATTTAGACAAGATGATTGCACTAAACACATTGTTTACCTTAGTGCCATTTTTAAACACTCACTTTAGGTTACTTTTTTAGAAGCTTTCAGTTCATTAGACAAAATGCAGACACATCTATGGTCAGTTTGGTCTGATGGCAGAGTGGAAACATCAGGTTCTAACAACATTGTTGATAGATGTGTGCCAAAGAAATGTAAAATAGTGCTGAAAATAAATACAGTTATGAAAACATTGTAAAAAAACTAAAATAAAATAAAAAAAAACATAAGAAGCTTGAAAGACAAGAAGAGGGCAGTCAATCAAACCTGTTCAGTTAACTAATGGTTGAGTTGTTCCAGTATCTTATCCCATTACAGTTGTCAAGTCTGATGCTTCATCTACAATTAGCGCTAGATTAATCAAATCCATATCTTCCACATTTAGTGTTTCTGCACAAAGTGTAAAAACGTCTAACTACCACTGGGGCCCCTTGTATTAGTGGGAAAGTAGTACTAATTTATTATTCTACGCCGGAAATGTAATGCACTCCAATAAGCTGTATTCTAATGAAGATCTTCAAATCAGACCTAATATGTTTAACCTTTTTACTTAGTCATGATATTTTATGGAATATTTAAAAACATTCAAAGCATTTCTGTAATGTGCAAATGTACAGCTTACGCAAAGGTCATGAAAATCTTCTCATGATTTCCTCCAATTAAAAATTTATCCCACAGTCATTCTGCAATAGAAACATATCATGACGAATTCCTGCTGTACTTTATGAGGTGAAGAGCGTAATTATTAGGTGTGAATTATTTTCTATACTAAGCCCTCTGATTGAAAGGCTGCCTTCTAACAGAGCTAAAAATGCTTCTGCCATGCGGGCTTTGGTAACGTCACTATACAGTATCTGCTACACAAGGTCATCATCAAGTAAACTGAGACTTGATAGTTTTGTTGTTGTTTTTAATGCCATTTACAAAATGACCTAAACTGATTGCTTCATTCAACAAAGACTTATGCTTTTAAAAATGCATAATTAAATAAAAGGTTTTACAATCATCCTTCATTCGTTTTTCCAAAATGTTTGTTCCATTATATTATTCAGACAGGGGATTTGTTTTTACAGTGCCAGCTTGGATCTGTACAACTATGATGATTGTTATCATTGATTACCAATCCCACTTTATCCAGTGCAAGACCAGAATATACCCAGACAGAATTCCACCTCTGGGCATGCATGTGCACTCCCGCACACTCACGATTTGAAGTCACAACTTTACCCAATACACAACTCTGGAGATATGGAAGAAAACAAAAGAGTTCCAGAGAAAAAAAAATTCAGACATGGGGAGAATTGACAAACACTATACAGGTGGTCCCCAGGCCAACACAGGACTGTGAAGCTGTGAGACCATTATTATTATATTCAGCAATATTATTATTGTTATAATACACTTAAGAATGCTATGTTGTTTGTTTTTTCATACGGTCTTCCTGTGAGTAACTGACAGCCCTTAAAAAGCAGGCTTCATTTTACTTAGTTCAAAGGCGCCATCTGGTGGACATAATATTGAACACAACAGAAAATAATTCATGTTACAAGCTTTTTCATAGTCATTTTTATTTCTGCCTTTACCGTGAATTGGTTGAACAACATCATTTCTTTTCTTTGACCACTACTAGGTAGCCGTCTCTTCAAAGAAGCCTGGCATACATACTTTGATCTATCCTCCACTTATTCTTTTAATTTATACATGAAGGCTACTTGTGAAGTATTTTCAAATACTGAACTCAAGACACATTAAATACCCTTTAAAGATGACCCTGCCTTTTCTGGTCTACACAAAGTCTTCTTTCTCTGACTTCATTGACACACACAAACACTGGCATCAGACATACATTTTTCTAAGCACAAATCAATAATGTAATCAGTTAACATTAAATCTGTGAATTGGAAGTACATTTCCTGGAAATTAATGGATATAATATTTATTCTATCTGGCACCATTTAATGCAGGAAGAAGAATAACTACAATGCAAGTACCTATAGGCACACAGACATCAGCTACACAATCTGCTGTATCCAGCACTGATAAGAAACATAAGACATTTGATAAACGAGAGGAGACCATTCAGTCCATCATGCCCGTTTGTTTAGCTAATAGCTAAGCTGTCCTAATATCTCATCCAGTTTTTTCTTAAGTGTTTTCAAGGTTTTTGCTTATCTACAGTATATGTAAAGGCAATTTGCTCCAGATTCCCACAACTCTTTCCATAAAGAAGTACTTACTGGCTTTAGTCTCGAATACACTTCCAATTAATTTCCACTGGTGTCCTCAAGTATGTGATTCAACGTTAAGATGAAAGAATTCTGCTGAATCTACTTTATCAACATCTTTGAAGATTTTGAAGACCTGGATTAGGTCCCCACACAGTCTCCTCTTCTCAAGACTAAACAGGTTTAATTCTCCTGACCTTAAGTCCTCTGCACAGCTTCAAGTTCTCCTAAGTCTTTTTGTGGCATGGTGACCAGAACCTCTCACAATACCCCAGATGCAGTTTCACTTGTGCATTATATAGTCTAAGAATAACATTTTATTTGCCTTTTTAATTGCTTCTACACATTGCTTAGTAAATGAAAATGTTATATGAACATAAACCCCTAAATCCTTTTCAGAGGTTGCTTTCTGTATAAAAGTGTCTCTCATCTTGTATTTATAATTGATGTTCCTTTTGCCCATATGTAGCAGTTTTCTACATTAAATTGCATTGCTCAAGTGTTCACTCAGTTCTGCCTCCTCAGTATCTACCATTCCTCCAATTTTAATGTCACCTAATTTCACAACTTTACCAGTGTCATTAATATAAATCAGATCTTTGATCTCCAGTCACACTTTACATTTCATATTGAAAGTGATTCAGTTTCCCACAATGCCTAATATATAAAACATTCAATTGTTTTTTTGTAATTTTTATAAAGTTGCCCTGTTAATCCGTCTCAGTTTTGATATCACTTCATTTGCCAGGGCTACAATTTTAGAAATACAGAAAAAATCATCTCAGAGTACGCACTTTCAATTTTGTATGTCACTTTGAATTAAAGACCTAAATATATACATGGAAATGTGTAATAAATAGCATTGAATGTTTTGAGAAAATATCAATTTGCATGCAGTTTTGAAAAACTGACATTAAAATACATTTTGCAGACCCTTTTACAGTTGCAAAAGAAGAGCATTTTTATGATTTTTTGCATAGCATATTGCTACCTATAACTTCGTTCACCCTTCTGTGTTTACATGGGTTCTTTTTGAGTGTTGTAATGCAGGTAATCTGTAACACACAAATCAAGTCAATTTTATTTATGCCGCACATTCAGAGAGCATGTTTTCTTAAAAATGTGTTATTCACAAGAAGACACATTAAAATGAACCATCATGCATATTGCTGTGTTTTTTTATCAGCAAAATCTCACCAACTGGGAAGTCGCACTGCCCCACCATGCGGTTTCCTAGCAACTGCCGTTTCCTGTTTCTTGATTCCCGCAGAAGAAGTTGATGATGTGCATGCTCCAAGTAGGATCTGCAATTGCCTTTTATGTCCCAAATGAATCTTTAAGACTGCAATTGCCAATTGAGATATTATAATTTGTGAAAGACAGAGGCACTGTCGTCCCCTTGAACCCTCAGATCAGATGTCAGACACCAGATAAAAATCCAATTATTATTTATTTTATAATAATAATGTGCACCAAGCACCCTTCTCTCCACAATACTCATAAATAATCACCAATACACAATACAATAATCAATCCTCCACTCCCAGACGCGTTGCCACCCTTCCACCCAGCTCAGCTCACTCGTCTGGGGTTTCCCACAATCCTTTATAGTTCCTGACCCGGAAGTGGTTCCAATCCTACAGTCCATGATTCATTATCACTTCCGGGTCAGATTAAAAAGTCCTTTTCTTCAACCTGGAAGCACGTCGTTCCTTCTGGTCATGTGATCATGACGTACTTCCAGGTTATAGGGCACGTATAAGTCCTTGAGCCTTCCTGTAGCGTCCTCTGATGGGCCCCACGGTGTCCAGCAGGGTTGGGAATAAAAACTCCATTGTCCATAATTCCCTGCTGGTCTTCGGGGCACTCCCATGCTACAGGGAGGGCTCCATCTAGCGGCCTGGGGGTATTGGCCGGGATGAACAGCTGGCCATCTCCCACACATTTCATAAATGATGTGAAAACGCTAGTGTCGACAGAGATCATTTTTGATTAAAAGCACCATTTTTTATTAAAAACTTAGTGTGGAGGTAATTACAGACTTTTGTTTATTTTTGCTTGCTTGCTCACCTATGGCAGTCCATCATTAATGATGATAACGTTGCTTCCCTTTTTAATGCACATGGCTGTAAAGGCTAATACATGGCCCACAGGATTTGTTGAATGTTGGACAGAGGTAGGCCCCATCAATAAGGGACTCCCCTATTGCATTACGGGGCATTTTTTCTCCTCTCTGCCCTTTTTCTAAATATCTCCACCTGTTGTTGCCTGACACCGTAATGGATGGTATGATACCACTTGTCTCTGTCCTAATCTAGGCACTTCAGACATGATGAGTGGATGCCATGCCATTCCAAAAGGATCTTCATGTAGTCACTGGTACTAATGAGGTTGTGTCTAGGGGAGCATCTATCAGTTAATTACTGCAATGTAATAAGACCTTAACAAAGGCCTTGTTTCTGTTACACAGTAATAAGTGTGTACTAGAAACACTAGAGCTAATCCGGAAGTCTGCATTCTAAAGTGTTACCAGTTCCTGGTCCATTCAGCTGCCTAAATCATAAAACATAAATAGACACCAAGGCCTTATTGTAATGCAATGATGTTAACTGTTTGGTAGATCAACAGCATTTGCAGTGAATGGCTTGACATAAAAATGAATTGGCAAATTAAATAAGAAAACCACTTAATACACACCAGAAATTATAGTTGATTTCAGAGGACGAGAATACATCTCCAAAGTCAGGCAATTCTCATTATGCAACAGGTAGAGCCAGAGAGGATGATGCTCCATGTTGTCAGGGTGACAGCAAGATCAGGCTATGCTGAGCTGTTTACCAAGAAAAAGAAGGGCAAACAATTTATCCGGCTCCTCAAAATAAGCGAGCAAGTAAACAAACAATAAAGCCTCGTTTCTGAGTTTTGATTTATTTCCAAGAAACCCATTTAGCAAAAGCAGGAAAGGTTACGATAGGTATTTGTCCTGAATTGCTTTTGCAAGCAGCTGTGTTTTGGCTGCTAATGGATGCTCAAATGTGTTCCTTAACCAGAGGAAAGAGCTCGTCACAAGCCTTGATTGCATTAAGTGTCTAATGGATGCCTTTGTCGGGCTTGTTGTTTAATTGAACAACTTTCATTCTTTAGGTCTTTGTGGCCATTGACATCATCAAGTGCTCAGTAAACAGCAATAAGGTAGCGATGTAACAGAGCCTGCATTTTATATCATAAATGGAAATGGACAATGCAGCTGTTGGCCATACTGGGCTTTATTGTGAAAAGAGATCTGGGTAGGTAATGGGAGATTAGACTGATGCTCTAAATTTATGTTGAACTAATGTTCCCACATTTCCCTGAAATAAAACAGGCAAATACAATGCTATGAAGAGACCTCTAATAGTTTAAAAATATTTAAGTGATAAATAACATTGCAACATTGCAAGGGTTATAAGCAGTTCACATTTCTACACATTTAACTGGCCAATTTCATTATTCAGCTCCTGCTATTTCCTACAAGATCTGCTAGCCATGACAGCACATCTTATCATCCGTGAAAAGAAAGTTGTAGTATAGGACGGATGCAGTGTGCTACCGGCTGTAATTGCATAAGAAGTTTGAAGAAATGAATGAATAACTTGTAGGCTTACGTGATTGATTCTATGTATACAAGTAGCTTGTATGTTTAAATGCTTGTTATATATATACTTGTATGCTTATCTAACACCTTATTGAATTAAGTAACATTTAAGCAGAAAATACTTCCTCATACACAATATTTTAAGTAAACACTATCTTCATTTAGAATTAGTTTTTCATAAATTAAAGTCTAAAACTTTCAATTTACCTTTTGCTGTTGTGGCTCCTCTAAACTAAACGATATACAGTATGCTTGGCCATGTGTAAAAACTGGTAAGTAAATACAGTGCATCTGGAAAGTATTCACAGTGCATCACTTTTTCCACATTTTGTTATGTTACAGCCTTATTCCAAAATGTATTAAATTCATTTTTTCCTCAGAATTCTACACACAACACCCAATAATGACAACGTGAAAAAAAATTACTTGAGGTTTTTGCAAATTTATTAAAAATAAAAAAATTGAGAAAGCACATGTACATAAGTATTCAGAGCCTTTGCCATGAAGCTCAAAATTGAGCTCAGGTGCATCCTGTTTCCCCTGATCATCCTTGAGATGTTTCTGCAGCTTAATTGGAGGTAAATTCAGTTGATTGGACATGATTTGGAAAGGCACACACCTGTCTATATAAGGTCCCACAGTTGACAGTTCATGTCAGAGCACAAACTAAGCATGAAGTCAAAGGAATTGTCTGTAGACCTCTGAGACAGGATTGTCTCGAGGCACATATCTGGGGAAGGTTACAGAAAAATTTCTGCTGCTTTGAAGGTCCCAATGAGCACAGTGGCCTCCATCATCCGTAAGTGGAAGAAGTTTGAAACCACCAGGACTCTTCCTAGAGCTGGCTGGTCATCTAAACTGAGCGATTGGGGGAGAAGGGCCTTAGTCAGGGAGGTGACCAAGAACCCGATGGTCACTCTGTCAGAGCTCCAGAGGTCCTCTGTTGAGAGAAGAGAACCTTCCAGAAGGACAACCATCTCTGCAGCAATCCACCAATCAGCCCTCTATGGTAGAGTGGCCAGATGGAAGCCTCTCCTTTTAAAAAAGGGCACCTTGGCAGCCGCCTGGAGAAAGAAAATTCTCTGGTCTGATGAGACAAATATTGAACTCTTTGGTGTGGATGCCAGGCGTCACGTTTGGAGGAAACCAGGCACCGCTCATCACCAGGCCAATACCATCCCTACAGTGAAACATGGTGGTGGTAGCATCATGCTGTGGGGATGTTTTTCAGCGGCAGGAACTGGGAGACTAGTCAGGATAAAGGGAAAGATGACTGCAGCAATGTACAGAGACATCCGGGATGAAAACCTGCTCCAGTGCGCTCTTGACCTCAGACTGGGGCGACGGTTCATCTTTCAGCAGGACAACGACCCTAAGCACACAGCCAAGATATCAAAGGAGTGGCTTCAGGACAACTCTGTGAATGTCCTTGAGTGGCCCAGCCAGAGTCCAGACTTGAATCCGATTGAACATCTCTGGAGAGATCTTAAAATGGCTGTGCACCGACGCTTCCCATCCAACCTGATGCAGCTTGAGAGGTGCTGCAAAGAGGAATGCGCGAAACTGGCCAAGGATAGGTGTGCCAAGCTTGTGGCATCATATTCAAAAAGACTTGAGGCTGTAATTGCTGCCAAAGGTGCATCGACAAAGTATTGAGCAAAGGCTGTAATGTACATGTGATTTCTCAGTTTTTTTATTTTTAATAAATTTGCAAAAACCTCAAGTAAACTTTTTTCATGTTGTCGTTATGGGGTGTTGTGTATAGAATTCTGAGGAAAAAATTAATTTAATCCATTTTGGAATAAGGCTGTAACATAACAAAATGTGGAAAAAGTGATGTGCTGTGAATACTTTCCGGATGCACTGTAAATACCAAAATCATCTAAAGTTTGCCAAGCGATGGTGAAGAAGGGAATAAGATATGTGCTTGCATGGCAAAATGTATTACAAAAATGAATGTAGTATTATGGTTATAAACACATACATCTACATCAGCCAAAAAATTAATATTGTTTACACGGGTTGTTCAAATTGTAGTTTCTGGTATGTGTTTATTACTATGTACATATTCACTAAATTAATTTCCAAATGTTGTGCATTACATTTATTTCTGAATGCTGGGAATATATGCGCAAGATTCAAATATGTTAAATCTAAAGTGTCATCTGTGAGCCATACATATGTATAATAGTGTGAAATAAATGACTGTACACACAACTAAGGTTTGGAGGCAGCAACCCGTATAGTTCCCTGGCTGCAATAGGGTTTAAGTTTTATTACAATGTGTACAGGTTCGCGTCCAAAGTAGAACTGCCCAAGTATGGAGGATGGTTTTTTATAGTCAGTTCCCAGGAAGTGACGTCTTCGGGGCTGGGACAGGCAGGATTTCTCGTATTTGGTCTGCGGAGAGTAAAAGAGAGAGGTTTAGTGCAACCCGCCACCCCCCAGCCTGGCGTGGAATTGCCGTTTTCTGGTCCCTTTGGTTGACTCCCAAGGGCATGTGTGTGACAATAGATATAAAGGAAGCAATAAAATAATAGCTGGCCAAGTCAATGATAAATCACAGACTTTTTGCATAGCTCTTGTATCTAATTAAAATGTCATCTATCTGAAATGAATTTAACGGTGTTCAGAAAACAGTAAAGAATAGTATCATCTGCTTAAAGTTGTGTTACAAAGGAAACAAAATCAATTTATCTACTGGACCCAGAATTGAACATTGTCATCAATCCAAGTTTTGAAAAGGAAAATACAACCAAAAGTATAAGTAATTATCAGATACATTAAAACCTTGGTTACCTCTCAATCGATTAACCATCAGTCTCCGTTAACCATTAACTGTCAGGACCAAAAAAAAGAACATAGAGCACTCCAGCACCTACCTACTACTGTACTACTACTGCCGTGCGATTGGTAAGCTGCTAGCTATTCAAATTGGAACAACTCTCCCTTGTGCTAGCGCGTAGTGATCTTCCCCAGCACCACGTGTCACGGCACATTTTGAAATCACAGTGTCAGTTACATACCTTCAATTTTAATAGCGTCTCACAGCTTTTCTGTTTTGTTAAAATTAATCTACTATACATTGTTATGGCCAATGAGCTTATGCATATGGTTCTGGAATTGTTACAATAAATTGAAATTGTTAAATGTTTATGAAATGTGTGGAATATGACCCGGACACAGACAGGCAGACACGTTTAAATTACCCCACACACGTTTATTTTGGGTTTCCATATTTGCAATTCACTACTCACAAGCCCCAATACCCCTCAGTCCAGGCCAATACAATGCCTTCTCTCTTTCACCTTGTCTCTTCAGATCGCCTCCTCTCTCCTCCAGAAACCTTGTCCACTCTTCCTCCCGACTCAAGTCCATCTCTGAAGGGAGGCGGCCCCTTAAATAAGCACCCGGATGTGCTCCAGGTGTGTTCCCGGCAATCTCCCAGCGACACGCCCCAGTGTGGCGGAAGTGCCGGCTGTCTCCCCGGAAGCACTTTGGGTAACCCTGTTCCTCTTCCCCCCAGCACTTCCTGGTGTGGCGGAAGTGCTGTGGTCCAGGGTCCTCCAGGTATTGGGGTCCCCCTGGCGGTGACCATGGGCCCCTACAGGGTTGAGCTTCCCAGCTCTGTACCCGCGCCCACCAGGGCGGTCGCCCCCTCGAGGTCTGGAGGAGGCACAAGCCCTCCTCCGATCTTCTCAGGCGTCCCGGCTGGGTACCATCCCCATCCGGGTACCACAAATGACAAAAGTTGTTCAAATATTGCTTCAAATTAGGAAGAAAAACAATGAACAATATAAAGTGTGATGTTGGTAAAATTGAAAAAGGTGTTGAAAATGGAACCCACTGACAGTAATGTTATTCTGTATTAATGTTAATGTTCTTCTGTATTGTAATTTTCTTTTTAATGTTTTGTTAATATATTGAGACATGCAGGCAGCTTGTGATGTGCTGTGGGAGAGCAGAAAGGTGGAATGCTGTGTAAGTGATGGGACTGGGCTTCTGTTCTTTAAGAGGCTGACACACCTCTTAGTAGATGAGTGACAGGAGAAATTAGGAGATAAAAAAAGGTGCGACAGAAGGAAATTTTGAGTAGGGAGTCAGGAGACAATAAGCAAGATTATTTATGGTATAGGGAAAGACAGAACATGAGTTGCAGTAGATAAAATGATTGATAGGGAAAGCTTTCTTTTATTTTTCGGAGGTGCGCTTCATAACCCAGATAATAGCGTACAGTTAGGTCCATAAATATTTGGACAGAGACAACTTTTTTGTAATTTTGGTTCTGTACATTACCACAATGAATTTTAAATGAAACAACTCAGATGCAGTTGAAGTGCAGAGTTTCAGCTTTAATTCAGTGGGGTGAACAAAACGATTGCATAAAAATGTGAGGCAACTAAAGCATTTTTTAACACAATCCCTTCATTTCAGGGGCTCAAAAGTAATTGGACAATTGACTCAAAGGCTATTTCATGGGCAGGTGTGGGCAAGTCCGTCGTTATGTCATTATCAATTAAGCAGATAAAAGGTATGGATTTGATTTGAGGTGAGGTGCTTGCATGTGGAAGATTTTGCTGTGAACAGACAACATGCAGTCAAAGGAGCTCTCCATGCAGGTGAAAGAAGCCATCCTTAAGCTGTGAAAACAGATAAAACCCATCCGAGAAATTGCTACAATATTACGATGGCAAAATCTACAGCTTGGTACATCCTGAGAAAGAAAGCAAGCACTGGTGAACTCAGCAATGCAAAAAGACCTGGACGTCCATGGAAGACAACAGTGGTGGATGATCGCAGAATCATTTCCATGGTGAAGAGAAACCCCTTCACAACAGCCAACCAAGTGAACAACACTCTCCAGGGGGTAGGTGTATCGATATCCAAGTTTACCATAAAGAGAAGACTGCATGAAAGTAAATACAGAGGGTGCACTGCAAGGTGCAAGCCACTCATAAGCCTCAAGAATAGAAAGGCTAGATTAGACTTGGCCAAAGAACATCTAAAAAAGCCAGCACGGTTCTGGAAAAACATTCTTTGGACAGATGAAACAAAGATCAACCTCTACCAGAATGATTGTGTTCAATGATTGTGTTCAAAAAATGCTTTAGTTGCCTCACATTTTTATGCAATAGTTTTGTTCACCCCACTGAATTAAAGCTGAAAGTCTGCACTTCAACTGCATCTGAGTTGTTTCATTTAAAATTCATTGTGGTAATGTACAGAACCAAAAGTAGGAAAAAGTTGTCTCTATCCAAATATTTATGGACCTAACTGTATAACCTAAAGCTTTACAGATTAAATATGTACAGTAGCCTATGAATTAATTTATGTAATAAAGACAAAATTGGTCTTTCAAAATAAAAGCAATAAACTGGAATCAGTTCAATGGCCCACACTCCTATTCTGCCATTGCTTAGCACTAGTATCCCCACCAAAATTTTGTTTCCTTTGATCACCCTATTTTTCCAAAACACACACGAAGAAAGTCGTATAGTCTTATCTTGGATGTAAAAAACACACAAACACAATCGTTGAGTTAAAACTTAGCATGTGTCTAAACTCATGACCAGGTAAAAATGCCATCAATATGAAAGAATGTTTACAGTATATGAGTGCAAATCTTATTCAATGCACAGACCACATGGATATATTGCTTTCTGCACCTGCAATCACAGTCATGGCCCCTGACTATTAGGGAGCTACATTACTTTTTTAATATCTGTTATTATTTTCATAATATAAACATAAAATACAAAAGAGAACTGAAAGGTTTGGGTGCCCAGGTTTAAAATACCTAGTTTAATAAAGGAATAAATTAATGTAGGGTTAGCAAGGTATAAATCATCATAATGATGCAAAAATAAGGTGTGTTCTTGTTGTGGTATGAAATTTTGCATACAAGTTGGTAAATATTTTGTATGTCTTTATTTGTAACTTCGACAAAGCAATGTAATATCAGTGTTATATAATTGAAAAGAACAGTAATGGTTTGATGTTTAACTACCCCTCCCCCCTTTTAGGACTGAGTCAGGATAGTGAATATTTTTATAATAGGGTCGGAGGGAGTAAAACCAGTTTGTAGTGCTGCAACTAATGATTATTTTGGTAATCAACTAATCGTTCAATTTTTTTTTCAATTAGTCACGATTATTTCATGCCTGACTATTTTGATGCCTGCGACCTTTGGTTGCACATCCTGTTCTGGGCTCCAGTGCATGTCTTACCTCATCTGCTCACATCTGTCCACCTGTGAATGTCACCCTGATGTCTCTGCATTAACACAACTAAAATTAATAATAATCAAACTAAAATAACAACCAGTGAAACATATGAATTTGAAAATAATCAGATGTTTTATATTAGTGTGACCATCACAATAAAAAAGAAATACATTAAACAATACAAACTAAAGTGCACATAGTCTTTAAACAAAAAAAGTGCATTTAACTTAACCAAAAATGGCCATTGGTGTGACTTAAAGTCCAAAGGTTTAAATAAAGCTTCAATTCAAATAAAATAAAACAATAATGTACAGTTTCTAAAAGATTCAGTTCATATATTCCTGATTGCAGTGCAGGAACATGAGTATTTCAACATGCTCTGGTGCGAGGGTGGCTCTCTTCTTTGAGACAATGTTCCCAGCTGCTGAGAAGAGATGCTCAGAGGGAGTAGAGGTAGCAGGAATACACAAGAATGATTTTGCACACAGAGAAAGATGTTTTAATCATCACACTCTGAAGGAAAAGTGTTGTAGTTTATCACATCATGTACTATATTATGCCAAAATAAAAAAAATAACAGACTAAAATATGTAACAAGCTAATTACGGATATACTCCAAAACTCAAGTTACCTAACGTTAGTTAGAGATTGTTTACTATTCATATGAATTCAAATATTATACGAAAAAGGAAAAAATAACTAGGATGGCTTGGCTACTCCTATTCACTTGTATACTATAGCTCCAAACACGTTAGCAAACATAACTGAAATTATATTCACTTAACCCTTAAACTTCTGGAACCGGCTGGAGTCGGCTTCCAGTGCAATTTGGAAGCACACCGAAGCCGAGTACATTCGGTGACGTACATTCATTGAATGCAACCGGCTAAAGCTGTTTCTCAGTACAATTTGCCATCACGCTGGGGCCGAATATATTTGGTGATGTATATTCATTGAATGCTGCAACCGGCTATAGTCGTGTTTCAGTGTAATTTGCCAGCACGCGAGTATATTCACCAACGTACATTCATTGAACCCTGCAACTGCTATATATGCTTCACAGAGCAATTTGCCAGCACGCCGGAGCTGATCAGTCAGTGCCGTATATTTGTTGAGCAGCCAGCTTATGACCAGTGCAGAACTGCAGCACCGCTGTCTCTGGGATTCAGCCGCTGCACTAGACGAGCCTGCAATCATCAGCGTTTACCTGTGTGTTTGCGTGCAGCCAGTTCAAGCGCAGTTGGCTCGGTGATTTGCTGAATGTCATCAATGGCTTCAGTTGCACCTTGAACATATAATAATAGATTATTGCAGTAGTTTTTTTTATAGTTTTTACAGTTCATTTGCAGTGTTTAAAATGATCAGTGTTGCAGTAATTGTGATGCTCTTTGCATGAAAAAAAATATGTGTTCCATTAAAATTTCACATTTTCTTTGTGAATTGTGACGTTTACTTAAAAAGTGCAGCTAAAACGTATTTGGCCTCAAGGGGTGCATTAACCCCCAAGTATGTGTCGGTTTAAGGGTTAACTATTATTGTCGAAACTTTGATATACACATTATAGTACAAACATCAGCGTTAACATGTGACACTAACTTTACTCGCTAAAACTTACCTCTCAAGAGACGGCAGCATCACAGCTTCAGGATGCTTGCGTTTCTGATGCTCATGCATCACGGTGGTGCTGCCGTGAAAAGAAAGCTCCGCTTTGCATAATCTGCATTCAACTTTTTTTCTTTTTCGGTGAAGTGCTCCCACACTTCAGAAAGTATCAGTTTTTTTCCATCTCCTTCCCCCTCCTCTATCCAACTCGCCATTGCAACCACGCTTATTTTCCTCTACATTCTTCTTATCCTCAGACGTTCTTCTTCGTTGGTAGGACTGTGTGCAGTCTTGACAAACAATAACAAATGATACTGCCCCCAGACTTTCATGTAGTGCATTGCAGTTACAAAAACCAATGTTGTTCCTTGTGACTCTATTGAAGGTTCTGTTTATGACGCGTCAACAATAAAAAATCCATGTCAACGATTTTTTGTAGTCGACGTTGTTGATTACGTCGACTAATCGTTGCAGCCCTACCAGTTTGGCAAGTGATTCTCTGCAGGACTCTCTCAATCAACCCCCACAGGAAAGCCAGACTACCTAGCTGGCAAGCATCAGTTCAACAAATAGTTTTGGGGGCAGGTGTGAAAAGTATTGTGTGCCCCCATTGGTCTGAAGTATGGCTGTTTGGGATTGATTTGAATCAAAGGCCATTCTGTAGCACAAGACCCAATTGATGTAAAGATTTGGATAAAAAATGTATACATTTGGTTGCTTTACCCCTCTCTCTCTCTATCTCATCATCATGATGAAGGAGCATCTCACACACCATGGACTGAAAAGAAGACCACACTGAGAATCACAACTTGGTAGCCATATTGAGACAGGCATGCGGTCTGTACTGAAGAAAGCTGACTAAAAATGATGCATTAACTACAGACATTTAAAGTAACTGAAAGTATGTGTGCCACCTGAAACTACATATCAGCATTTATCAGGTTGTATGATTACCAATATTCACATATACTTTGCTTATTGTTGTTATTTTATGAATATTACCAATAATACATTATTTGAAGTTGTAACTTAACTCCTGCTTGTCTTTTACTCTATGTTATTGCCTGAGGTTATAGATATAGAAGGAAAGGTGGGAAGAAGTTATAAAGTAAAATACCTTATAAACAGTGGTAAGTCTATGGGATCTGAGGCATTCTGACAAAGGCTACACATTAAATACTACACAATGGGAAAGTAGAGTAGTTAAAACTCTACCAAGACAAAACAGTTCATCTCAGGCCATAACTGACAACATGTGATTACAGTGATCATTCTATTAAAAGCTTCAGAGGAGGGTGGTGAAGAAGGCACAAAGGCACCTGGGGTTGGCTAGGGATCACTGGTCTTCTTGTGGGACAACAACATCAAAACTAAATTATCAGTTTGAGTCTTTTTATATTCGTGTTCCTTTGTAATTGTCATTTATGCACACAAAAAGTGTATGTTTTTGGTTTTGGTATTAGCTAGGGTAATCTGGGAGAGTGATTTAATCACCTCCATTTATTTTTATTCTGTAATGAAGCCCACTATATTTTTCAGCTTTGTTCAGAGCAAATTTGAAAACGTGAAAAGAAACAAAACCATGCCTCGCTTTTCTAGGGACACAACTAGATTTCCAACTTCAGATCTAACAATTGATAGCTATATGAAAAGGTATTGGTAGACAATTTTACTATTCAGCATCCAGCTTTCAGGACTACAATAATCCCTACATTGTGAACATTTACTACAGAGTTTGCTGAAGTGTTTCTTAGCACAATGATCTGGTTTAAATTCCTTATTTAATCAATGATCGAACTCCATGGATATGAACTGATTACAAAATACAAATAGGAAAATTCACATTTAAGAAATACTGGTAAGGTCTGTCTTACCAAATTGGATACATAAAGATATTGTTTTTTAAACTACTTCTTGTTCATTTCCAATTATTCCTTCCTAATGTCATGAAAATGCAGCAAACACACTCATCCAAAGTGGTGGCAATAAACCTTTCAAATTTTCAGCTCAGTTGATAGCAATGTAGTGTACACACTGGGTAAAAACTGGTAAAAAGCAGAAGCAGGGATTAATTGGTATACTACTTTTACAGGGGTCTTATAATAAACACTGTACTGGAGGATTTGTTAGAGAATAGAGATTTCATCCGGAATACTAGGCCTTTGTGGATGTAAAGTGGCAGTGTTTTAAACAGTGGCAAAGAACATTCTAGTCATTAATGTTGAAGAGGATGTCCTAAAGAATGTTCAGGAAAACAGGAATGTTTGTGAAATATTAATGGCCTTGGCTAAGGCTGAAGTCATAATAAAACAAATGTCAAAACATGTATTTTTCTTTCTTTCTTTCTTACAAATTGATGAGGCCTCACATGAATTATTATATGAAATTTTGATCCTAGCCTTCCACAAAGACATAGCAGCACTAGAAAAAGTCCAATGAAGAAAAACTAGGCTGATTCCAGTACTGAGACATTTGGGCTACAAGAAAAAATTAGAGAAGCTGAACCTTTTCAGTTTAAGCAAAGTGACACTAATAGGTGACATGATGGAAGTATTTAAAATTATGAAGGCAATTAGTACAATAGATCCCAACTGTTCCTTTAAAATAAATAGAATAGAAGCACTGGGACAAAGGGAACAAAATCATTAAGGGTAAATTTTGTTAGTAAGTTAGTAGTTTTTCTTCACACAGAGAGTCATAGACACAAGGAATAAATTACCAAGTAGTAAGAAAGTGAGTAGGATTTTAGGGACCATCAAAATTTGACTTGATTTAAATTTGGAGAAATTAGGTGGACAGGATTGATGAGCTTTGTTGTGCCCATTTCTTTAAAGTTCCAGGTTTGTCTTTTTAGTGGAGCCATGCAGAAGTCACACATGTTGCTCAGCAATGTATTGTGTCTAGCATTACAATATACAACTTATCTTTTTGAATACCGCTCTTCACTGAGTGCAATGTAGGTGAAGTCAGTGGGCAGCATTTCAAATATACTTTATGACATCTGTGACAGATGGAACTGATTATTCAGAGATGAAAATATGATTCATGCATGTTCTCAACCCAGAAAATTCATTTCAGGCTACACCCTTGAACCACCAGTAAAAAATGCATCAACAATGAATAAATTAATAACACACATAAACACACACAAAAAAACATTAAAAATGTATTCCCTATGCCTACCCTGACCCTGACTTAAGACCCAAATATCTTTCAAGCAGCACTCTCAGCTCTGTGTCTTGTGAATTCCAACTTTAGTCACAGATGTCCTCTGAAGAGTTAAGAGAAAACCTATAAGCCCAATCCTTTATTGCAGGGATTTGCTCCATACTTTCAAAGTCAGCAGGAAATGCACCAATTTAGCTGAAGTCCGTGAGTGCAATACTTAGTTGGCTTCATCCAGCTAGGTCACTTAGTAAAATTAAAAACAGAAATATAACCTCTCTTTTATTGATATTTAAAGTTGCATAATGCTAACTTACATTGAAATAGGACAAGTCTGCATGCACCTCTTTGAAAAGATTAATTCAAAAACCACCAAGGATTACATACAGTTTTTTTTAATTCAGTTTATCTTTGGATATCGCTATTCACTGAGTGCAAGCTCAAAGTGCTGTAACAAATTCACAGATAAAGTGGCATTACACAATTTACCAATTATATAATACACACATACAAATTCAGATTAATTTAAACACATAGTAAAGCAAAGCAGTTTCAAACTGAATAAGGTGAAAGGATCTAGATAGATAGATAGATAGATAGATAGATAGATAGATAGATAGATAGATAGATAGATAGATAGATAGATAGATAGATAGATAGATAGATAGATACTTTATTAATCCCAAATCTAAATGATATCAGTTCGTTAATAGTGTCGATGAACTGGAAATGTAATTAAATTGGGATTAAATGGAAGGGGAGTAAGGCAAGGTGGATCGGAGGTGGAATTCAAAATGTTCTATCATGGTGTGGATGGGAGGAGAAATGGTGTAGGAGTTATTCTGAAGGAACAGTATGTCAAGAGTGTTTTGGAGGTGAAAAGAGTGCCAGACAGAGTGATGATTATGAAGCTGGAAATTGAAGGTGTGATGATGTATGTTGTTAGTGCATATGCACCGCAAATTGGGTGTTGGATGAAGTGATGAACAGTGTACCCAAGGGACAGAAAGTGGTGATCGGAGCGGATTTCAATGGGTATGTTGGTGAAGGGAACAGAGGAGACAAGGAGGTGATGGGTAGGTATGGTGTCAAGGAGAGGAATGAAGAAGGTCAGAGGATAGTGGATTTTGGCAAAAGGATGTACATGGCTGTGGTGAATACGTATTTTAAGAAGAGGGAGGAACATAGGGTTACGTACAAGAGTGGAGGAAGATGTACACAGGTAGATTACATCCTATGCAGAAGAGTTGATCTGAAGGAGATTGAAGACTGCAAAGTGGTGGCAAGGGAAAGTGTAGTTGAGCAGCATAGGATGGTGGTCTGTAGGATGACATTGGAGATCAAGAAGAGGAAGAGAGTGAGGGCAGAGCCAAGGATCAAATGGTGGAAGTTGAAAAAGGAAGACTGCAAGGTTGAGTTTAGGGAGAAGGTGAGACAGGCACTGGGTGGCAATGAAGAGTTACCAGACAGCTGAGAAACAGCAGCAGATGTAGTAAGGGTGACAGCAAGAAGGGTGCTTGGCATGATATCTGGAAAGAGGAAGGAGGAAAAGGAAATCTGGTGGTGGAATGAGGAAATACAGGAGAGTATACAGAGGAAGAGGATGGCAAAGAAGAAGTGGGATAGTCAGAGAGATGCAGAAAGTAGACAAGAGTATAAGGAGATAAAGCGCAAGGTGAAGAGAGAGGTGGCGAAGGCTAAAGAAAAGGCATATGATGAGTTGTATGAGAGGTTGGACAATAAGGAGGGAGAAAAGGACCTGTACCGATTGGCTAGACAGAGGGACCGAGCTGAGAAAGATGTGCAGTGGGTTAGGGTGATAAAGGATAAAGATGGAAACTTACTCACAAGTGAGGAGAGTGTGTTGAGCAGATGGAAAGAGTACTTTGAGAGACTGATAAATGAAGAGAACGAGAGAGAGAAGAGGTTGGATGATGTGGAGATAGTGAATCAGGAAGTGCAATGGATTAGCAAGGAGGAAGTAAGGACAGCTATGAAGAGGATGAAAAATGGAAAGGTCGTTGGTCCAGATGACATACCTATGGAAGTATAGAGGTGTTTAGGAGAGATGACAGTGGAGTTTTTAACCAGATTGTTTAATGGAATCTTGGAAAGTGAGAGGATGCCTGAGGAGTGGAGAAGAAATGTACTGGTGCCGATATTTAAGAATAAGTGGGATGTGCAGGACTGCAGTAACTACAGGGGAATAAAATTGATGATCCACAGCATGAAGTTATGGGAAAGAGTAGTGGAAGCTAGGTTAAGAAGTAAGGTGATGATTAGTGAGCAGCAGTATGGTTTCATGCCAAGAAAGAACACCACAGATAATAATAATAATAATGCATTTTATTTATAGATGCAGTGTTTGCTCTGAGGATGTTGATGGAGAAGTTTAGAGAAGGCCAGAAAGAGTTGCATTGCGTCTTTGTGGACCTGGAGAAAGCATATGACAGGGTGCCTCGAGAGGAGCTGTGGTATTGTATGAGCAAGTCGGGAGTGGCAGAGAAGTATGTAAGAGTTGTACAGGATATGTACGAGGAAAGTGTGACAGTGGTGAGGTCTGCGGTAGGACTGACGGATGCATTCAAGGTGGAGGTGGGATTACATCAGGGATCGGCTCTGAGCCCTTTCTTATTTGCAATGGTGATGGACAGGTTGACAGACGAGATTAGACAGAAGTCCCTGTGGACTATGATGTTTGCTGATGACATTGTTATCTGTAGTGATAGTGAGGAGCAGGTTGAGGAGACCCTGGAGAGGTGGAGATATGCTCTAGAGAGGAGAGGAATGAAGGTCAGTAGGAACAAGAAAGAATACATGTGTGTTAATGAAAGGGAGGTCAGTGGAATGGTGAGGATGCAGGGAGTAGAGTTGGCGAAGGTGGATGAAGCAGGGTTTAAATACTTGGGATCAACAGTTCAGAGTAATGGGGATTGTGGAAGAGAGGTGAAAAAGAGAGTGCAGGCAGGGTGGAATGGGTGGAGAAGAGTGTCAGGAGTAATTTGTGACAGATGGGTATCAGAAAGAGTGAAAGGCAAGGTCTACAGGACAGTAGTGAGACCAGCTATGTTATATGGGTTGGAGACGGACAGAAAGATATGGAAGAAGATGATCTGCTGTGGCAACCCCTAACAGGAACATCCAAAACAAGAAGAAGAATAGTGTCGTTGAACTCTGGCCGCTTGGAAACAGAGGAGAGGCAAATAAAAGCTCTTGGAATCTCTGAGAAAAATTAACTAAATCTTTGTTAGTTATAAAACATAACATCAGACACATATACTGTTTGTACACCTAAAACTTACACAAGGAAGGGATTATTATAGGGAAAGTACAAAGCATCCACAAAAATAGACAAACCAAATGAAATGTAATGCACTACTTACACATGGAAAAGTATGGCAAAACCACTCTTATCGTGTCTCTCAAACTCTCTCTTTGTCTTCCCTCTCTCAAAATTTTGGAGACTTAAGCTTTTTTAACTAATCTCTAAAATTTAAACCTACTTTTACAATGACCATTAAAGACTGTACATATATTACGTTAAAGTCAAGGAGTAAGTCTGAGCATATAAAACTCTGTAACTTCAGTACATAACAGTTGTGACAGTTTAAGGGTCCCCGGGACCCCTTGAACCCTCAGACCATACGTTAGACACCAGGTAAAAGTCCAAATATTATATTTATTAGGACAAAAACGTGCACAAAGCACCCTCTTCTCCACAATTTTCAAATAACACAATAAACAATAAATCAATAATCCTCCTCACTCCCAGACGCGTTGTCACCCTTTCACACAGCTCAGCTTGACGTCTGGGATTTCCCATAGTCCTTTTATAGTCCTTGACCTGGAAGTGTTTCACCTCCTCTGGCCATGTGACTAGGAACACTTCCAGGTCATGTAAAACTCTAGTTCTTTACCCCGGAAGCACGTCGTTCCTTCTGGTCATGTGTTCATGACGCACTTCTGGGTTATAGGGCACATAGCACTCTGTGAGCCTCCCTCCAGCGGCTCCTAGTGGTCCCCATGGTATCCAGCAAGGCTGTTTATAAAAACTACAATGTCCATATGGCCCTGCTGGAATTTGGGGCACTTCCATGTTGTTGGGAGAGCTCCATCTAGTGGCTTGGAGGTGTGGACTGGAATATTTGGCCGGCCATCCCTTACAGTTCCCTCCCCTAAGCGAAGACCACTGGGGTGGAGCGGCCAGCCCCGCGAGGGACGTCCTTCTCCAGGAGAACCCATCAGTCGGACCTTGGCTATGCTGTCTAGACTCCCCAGAGAACCTAGGGGGAACGGTGTATCGGGTGTCCTTCCGATCCCCTGTCCTCCGAGGACAACTTCGCCATATGTGGCCCAGCCGACAACAGTTATAACAAAGGCGTTGCTCTCCTGGTTGTCGTCCTCTGCGAGACTGAAAAGACCTCGGGAACTCCGTCAACTCCGCCCTTTTCTCCACCAAGGGAGGTTTTAAGGCCGCCTCTGTACACTCCGCCCTTCTCTCTACTTTGTCAGGAGACACGCATTTTATTTTGGGGATCTCCTGCTTAATCTGGGGTTTGTTCACAGTTTGGGTCTCTCTATTAACAAAAGAGAGCCCTTTCACTGTCTGAACACCCTTTGATTTAATTTGTACCGGCTTCGGTGTCTTCAGGATCAGATTGTTCCCGGAGACAGCACCATCCAGCTGTTCCGGTTCGACCGACCCTTCCACTAAGCCAACGGTCATTGTTTCCGCCTCTCTTGTAGGGCTCGCAGTTACTTGGCACCCGCTATTGATTAAACGCGGGGCCGAGTCACTCTGCGTCCCTATTTCATTATATACGGTACCGGCATTACCTACCTGTACCGCCAAATTATATAACATGGGACGCTCACGACCCAGCCGCCGCAGGTATTCCTCCACCTTCTTTATCGGGGCTTCAGCCGTCACTCCCAAGTCTCCGACGATCCTCTTGATCTCAGTCAATACCTGAAAAATACTTCATACGGGCTCTATTAATTTTTCGAGCTCCCGTATGTCTAGAAAGTTAGTTAATTTGGCCGGAGGTAGGCTTACTTCCTCATTCTGCCTACTTACCAGCCGGGAGCCAATGAGCACGTCCGCTGTCGGCACATGTTCGGACGGGCTTCATGGAGGCTTCTGGGATTTGGAGTTCTCTATGGACGAGGACCGGGTCTCCATCTTTGGCTGACTACGATTTGCCTGTTTCAATTTATCGGCAGACCGAATAGCCATTTCCCGGACCTCCTTACCTTTTTGTGGGTCGAGCAGCGCTTCGCTTGCCTCCCCCTTTTCCTTCGAACAGGCCAAGACCGTCTTTTTACGGGCGAAGGCAAAAACATCAGTACGTGCACCATCTGTTTCCCCCACTCTTTCTGGGGTGGTCACATGTCCTTCGCCAGCACCCGGCATGCGGAAGTCCTTCTTTCTCGTGGTCTCGAACAGGAGTACACCTCCGTCTTCGGGAATTTCTTCTGCATCTCACAGAGCCTCCGGATGACTTTCGTGGAGGTATGTGCACGGCACCAAATTAGTTATTTTAAATACATTTTCAATAGAGTCGCCGGCACATACCTCGTGGTGGTCGTTTTCCTCCATAGGCTTTTCCCGATACGTGTGGCCACACCGTAATTCATCCCGAGCATCGGCCTTGATGAACATGGACCCCCTGCTGGCGTTGTTGCACTGCTTCGTCTTCTTCCCCATGACGTTCTTGGAAATAGAAGGTTTTGGCGACGTTGCAGTGTGTCTGAACGTTGTCTTCTCAGGGTTCTCTGTCATCAGAAAATTTATAAATACAGGTCCTCCGCTAAACGACGCTAGAGAATCCTGCCCGGCTACGCCACTGTGACAGTTTAAGGGTCCCCGTGACCCCTTGAACCCTCAGACCACACGTTAGACACCAGTTAAAAGTCCAAATATTATATTTATTAGGACAAAAATGTACACAAAGCACCCTCTTCTCCACAATCTTCAAATAACACAATAAACAATAAATCAATAATTCTCCTCACTCCCAGACGCGTTGCCACCCTTTCACACAGCTCAGCTCGACGTCTGGGATTTCCCATAGTCCTTTTATATTCCTTGACCTGGAAGTGTTTTACCCTCTCTGTCCACGTGACTAGGAACACTTCCAGGTCATATAAAAACTCCAGTTCTTCACCCCGGAAGCACGTTGTTCCTTCTGGTCATGTGTTCATGACGCACTTCTGGGTTATAGGGCACATAGCACTCTGTGAGCCTCCCTCCAGCGGCTCCTAGTGGTCCCCATGGTATCCAGCAAGGCTGTTTATAAAAACTACAATGTCCATATGGCCCTGCTGGAATTTGGGGCACTTCCATGTTGTTGGGAGAGCTCCATCTAGGAGGTGTGGACTGGAATATTTGGCCGGCCATCCCTCACACAGTCCTTGTAAAAACTAAACATCTGAGCCATGAGTGGTCTTTAAAAGTGTCAGGTGTGCAGGTGTCCGTTCAAACCCCTCTTTCTTTTGGGTTTTAGAGTGCTATGTTTTCCAGATGTTATCTGTCTGATGCCATACGTTAGTGTTAGAAATACTGTGCTGCTCTCACACGAACCCTTCATAGTTCCAAAATCATAAAATGGAAAATTCAACCAAGAGGCTGCAATGAAGACCAAAACAACACTGAAAGAAGCAAAGGCTTCTTCATTCTTAAATTAATTTTATTCTTTATAGCTCCATCATGAGAGTGGCATATCTCAGTCAGAAGGGAGATATCATCCTGTTTCTTGGCAGGAACTACTTGCATTTATTTCTGCTGACATTATGATTTCTTGATCTAATTTTAGTGCCCATAACTAAATTATGAGGATGCCACTATGGCACATTGGAAACACTGCTCTGCATTTAACTGGAGATTCCAAATTGGCCATTGTGAGGGTGAATGAGTTGGCCTTGTGATAGACTGATGCCCCGTCGTTTCTGCTTTGTGCCCAATGGTATTGAGTTAGACTTTGATCCCCCCGATGACACTGAATTAGATTAAGCAAGTTTGATAAAGTTCTGTAATATATACTCTCTCTATATATATAATCCTAAGCCTAAAAGTGCAATGTTTTTGTGCAACGATTTTGTGTGATGTTTTTTGTCACGCTTTAAATCGTGCTTATTTTACAAGCTACATATATATGTTTGGTATCATTCTTTTCAGAATGTATCGAACTTTAATATGATGTTAGATTTTCAGATTCTTATTCCATTTTTTAAATTTTAAACTAAAATATCAAGAAAGTCATGGTTTTTATTTTTGATTGAGTAAACTTTCTTTCACAGGAACAAACTATTATTCATTACACCAATGTTTGTGTTTAGGTGATTTAGTTAGCTGAAAGTCAAAGTGCCGAAGGTGCCAGGGGGGATTGCCCCCCTAATAATATATATAACTCTATCATTTCAAAAAATGTAATTGGAGGAATTTGGTGCACATATAATCAGGGAAATGTTGATTTCCCTAGAAGGGGCTAGGTGGTCTTGTGACCTCGGAACCCCTGCAGATTTTGTTTTTTTCTCCATCAGTCTGGAGTTTTTTTTTGTTTTGTTTTTTCTGTCCTCCCTGGCCATCAGACCTTACTTTTATTCTATGTTAATTAGTATTGCCTAATTTTATTTTTATATTTTGTCTTTTTTCTCTTTCTATTTTCTATACAATAAGTGTTGCTGTTGTTGTTGACTCCCATTATGTCTCACAAAGCTACACACAATTCTACTGTATGAACCTGTCAACCATTGTACTTAGTTGAAGAACACCATTCTCCCTGTTGACGTGCACAACATGCCATCATCAATTGAGACACAGATTTTCTTTTTTTACACAGACTTGTATGAGAGAATGGTAGACAATCACTTTGTTAATGTTGTGGCGAAAGATTGTCACCAGAAGGCTTTTTACTTGAAATGAAGGCTATTAGGACTCAGAGGATAGGCAAACAGAGTCTATAGATTTATTGCAATAAAATAACCATAATAATAACACGGATTCAACCCAATACGGCCAAATTGACCTGACCCCCGAACAGTTCAAAACTCCAAACTTATATAGTCACTTCTTATCACTCCGACCTCGCTCAAATTAGCTCATTTGCTCTTTTTCTCTTCTGCTCCTGTCCGGCTGATACTTTGAGTTCCCATGGGAACCATTATTATCTCCTGATTTTTCTGCAGCTGGGCCTCTGGTATTTCAATGTCTATTATTCATCTTTAGTTTCTGTTTTTGCTGATTTCTTTCACTGGCCAAGGCCTTTCTTTCACATATGGGCTTCCTCTCATCATTTTCCCTTCTTAGCCTATTTGGTGGTCAAAGCTAAGCTTTAATTTAAAAAAGAAATATGGCATGTGCTTTTATTTAATTATTTGCTTGGTAAGCCTGACTTGCAGTAATATCTACACTAACGCTAATGCTTATGTATTTCTCTATATTTATTTATACTAATACAGGAATACACTAATTTTACTTTCCATACATTACATCATCTCCCTTTTGCTGTTTCTGCTGACTCACTGTTCCAGTTGGCTTCTTACGTGCCTACCAGAAACATTTTTTCTGCATTTTGTTACTTGTATCGTTCCTTGATTTCTGGCCTTCAAGGAACAGGTGTTCTCATTCCTTCTTATCCTGTCCTCGGTTAGTTTCTGTGCATCATTTCTTTCTATTCTGTTCTTCCCTTTTAAATACTGGTAATTCTGCTTCAAGCTTAAAAAATAATGCAATATGACTGATTTTTGAGTTAACCATTTGCTTGACCTATCTTATTTGCTTAACATTCTAATTTATGTTAAATCTAATGTTTCAGAAGCTATTAATTACTTTCATGGCTATTTATGCTAATATGCTATTTATGCCTAATGTATACATTTTTTCCTTCTATATTAGTAGATGCTGAAGTGCGGAAAGGTCATTGAGCAACACAGCAAGTCCAAAACAGAAAAGCAGAAGAAGAAGTAACATACTTCTAACTACTCAGAATTTTGGCCAGAACACCTGAGAAATATACGATTACACGTGAAATTAACAATTAATGCCTGAAATCCAATATAATTTCCTGGATTTTAA